>NW_027103697.1:0-10213 GCF_902728285.1 Clytia hemisphaerica | reverse complement strand
TTGCGCAATTAAAGGTATGGCCATTTTTGAAGCGAAACTCGATTTGAAAGCAATGACCGTACCGGTAGTCGAATAATTTTGACTTTTAGAAAAGAGAGAATATTCAAAATTGCAACTATTTGTTATCTTTTTTTTTAATTCATTTAGAAGTTCACCAGGGATCCCAATGTTTGTGTGTCCAATGCAATTATTACAGTTGACGCTCTCTTATTCGACATTCGACTTTTTGATACGCTCCCTTACTAGTATTTCATTTAAAGTCACCGTTAACAAAACCTCTCATGAAAGGCGTTCTACCATTCAATACGCTCCAATATTCAATGAAATCCTAACCCCCTCAAAAATCGAATTAGAGAGCGTCAACTATATTTCATTTTCACTTTTTCATTTCGATGTTAGTTGTGAAGGAGAAAGATGAAGAAGAGTCGAGCAATGGAACAATCATTGCGTTTGTTGTTGTCTTGGTAATCTTCATCCTAATCGCTGCTTGTGGTGTCCTTTATTATCTCCATAAACAAGGGGGTAAGTTGTCCATTATCTCCCTAAGGAAGACATTTTATCTATTATCTCCTTAAGGAAGACACTTTGTCAATTTTTACTATAAACGAGAAATTTAACTTATACACCCCTGTCTCAGTGCCCCGGTGGCATGATTTCAGTACATGATTTTTTTCAGTACATGGTTTCAGTACATGATTTTTTCCTACGTCACTGCAGTAATCAAATTTTTATTGCACTCATTTGTAATCATCCTAAATGGCTTGGGAATTCAAGAACTGTTTTTTATTGTCGCTGTCTTTATTCAATTTATATCTCAATTCACAAATGAGTGCAATAAAAATTTGATTACTGCAGTGACGTAGGAAAAAATCATGTACTGAAACCATGTACTGAAAAAAATCATGTACTGAAATCATGCCACCGGGGCACTGAGACAGGGGTGTACTTATCATCTCCTTGTTGAAGGTAATGCTTTCTGTTATCTCTATAAGAAATTTTGATTGTTTTTGTTCGATCTAAACCACGGCTATTTCAATGCTCATCTTCTTTTGGTTTCCGTGGAGAACTTTTGTCTGTTTTGTTATTTTATTCATGATATGCATCATAATTGCAATGTTTTCTGACATTACATCACGGACCCAACAGATGATTGTTTGTAAGTGACGTAAAATCAGCCAATACGTCACTTACAACCAATCAGCTGTTGGGTTCGTGGAAGATGCATTGCAATGGTGCATATCATGAATTAGCAAGTCTAAACCGCGCTGTCTATCATTCTTTCTTACTCGGGCTCTTGTTGAATCTATAAGTTCCGTCTGGAATCACTCTTAACAATACTACCGTTAACAATTCACTCATCCTCTAACCCCATATCTCTGCTCTAACTCAGGCAAACTGAATTTACTGATGTTGGGCGAATCGAGCGGTAAACAAACTACAAACAGAAGCAGATCAAAACATGCGTTACAGCAACGGAAAACTCGTCCCACAAGCCGTCATGGATTACGAGGAAAAGATGGAGGAACGAAAGAATAAAGCTTATGTCGAAGAATAAGGGTCTTGCTTGAGCTCTTGTCTTACATTGTTCAATAGAACACCCCCTTCTCACAGACCCGATGGTATTCTCTCTAACTGAAAAAATTGGTCAAAATATCGCCCCGGGGGAAAACTACACTTCCAATTTTTTTCCCGCTGAAAAAATCAAAGAAAAAATTCCTCAAAGCAAAGAATTGTGCTTTTTTTTTCATCCCCACTGAATTTTTTGACATTCAATTTCAAACTCGGCGTGTGAGAAGGGTTTTATAGAATTCATTAGAAGCTTATGATTAGATTGTAAATGATATACGGGTCATTATTTTATTCTTAGATCTTGACGATATGCTGTTCTCAAGACCTTTGATAGATAAATACAATAAAATTGTCATCCTAAGAGTTCATTTGAAATCCTACCTTTTGTCAAAACGCAATTAGTGTGATTCCTCAAACGAAAAGCTTTCAAGACAACTTAAGGGCATGGGCTGACCATAGTCAAAAAACTTTTTAAGGGCTTTGCAAATTTTGAAATATTTGAAAGCATCAAAAAGTTCATGATTTTGCCAGGGGTTCAAACAAATGCCATACACTTTTAACAAAGAATTGCCTTTATAAATTGATATTTGATCAAATCCCATAAAAGTAAATAACAATTTAATTGCAGAATCACCATACAACAGGAGCGAATTTTTTCAATGTATATACTCGAGCCGGGCGAGCAATAAAGATTTAATTACAAACTTTTTTCTACTAATAAGGAAAGAAAGATTTGACCATATATAAGTTGGAGGTATTAATTATATGTGGTCTTTTCTTACACATGCGCACAATAGAAAGTCAAGTAGCTCGATTTTAGCCTGGAATCGTCGATTGATAATTGCGCGCATAGGCCCTGACAAAGTCAAGTTTTTCGACCAGTTGTGTTTTTAAAGGCCCATTGCGCTGCGCGCTGGGCCAATTTTTTTATCTAGATAGGATTTGCACTTCTAATTCAGACAATTAAATATTTTCAATTATAAATTGCCAATTACCCCTCCAAGTAAGGCTCACTCCCTTCACAAAGAATGCCATTTTATGCTCGAGACGTATGTACTAAATGTTAAATCTAGTCTTAGGATCATAGCCTCAGACCTCAGACTATTTTAGGATAATTTTCCCACAAAGTTAAGAATACCCATGATGAAATGAATTTACACCATTCTTATAAAAAAGCGTGTACTTCATTTGAAATAGCGCTCCGCAATGCATACGTCATAATTATTACTTTTCACTTTTTTTGATATTTGTACGAGTTGCAATCCCACAATTCAACGCGGCTCAATTAAAGATACGTGCAAGCTGTTATACATCTTTTGTCAAACGATGCAATTAACATGCAAAAGAGATTAGCGCAAAGGTTGATGGGATCGGAACTCGTACAAACACATCGAGAGTAATGATTATGTCAAAAATAAAATGTATTTTTAGATTCAGCGCGGTGCGCTATTACTTCGGCATTTCTCATTATAACAACAAAATATATCATTATAAAATGCACACAACTTGTTTAAAACAATACAACTTTTAACGACGCACTTTTTTCATATATTAGTTCCTTGCAACTTGCATGATTTAACAAACCTTTACATATTGGTCCCTAGGGATATGTTTTCTATCGTTTTTCACATTTCCTATACAGGGTGTCCCTAATTAAAGTATCGAGTCAAAACACAACTATGAGTAGAAAGTTTTATGTGCGTGTTCACAAAATTGAATTTTAAGCTCTCCCTCTTTTTTCTTTGTCATTACGATTAATTTATACGTTGTAACTACCTTTTGTAATAAGCCTGTGTGATGGAGAACGTTCTTATATTTTAGCGATAACACACACCAAACTTTCTCTAACTCAATCGCAAATGTTCAAAACCCTCCGTAATCAACTTTAACTTAGCGTGGGATTCCTACCTGCTATTAAAAAACTGCAAAATTTTGTTAAAAGTCTTTCCGAAAAATTTTCAAAAGTCTGCGTTTTCAAAACAATTTTTTTTCTTCCGTTGGTAATGTTGTAGTGATATAAACACAATTCCAACTGAAAACAAGTTGGTTTGCTTAGCAATTTCAACAGTTTGAATTGAACACGATTTTCTACCCCTGGGAAGTACTTACCTACGGTTTAAAATTGACTGCAAAATTACACGGAGTTATTTCAACGGTAGGGGATGAGGCTGACGGGTACGAAAACGAAGGGCTGACAACGGTATCAAAATATAATTTTGAAAAAACAGCACATACGGTCCCACAACACCAGGGTGTATTTTTACCCTGAATGCACAAAATCGAGTGTGTGCATAACCCATTTAAACGTTTCAAATCGATTTTCCCCCAACTTTCCAACGTTTCTTTCTGCCAGGTAGCTTTTCATGTCAGTACCCAAAGTTTTGTACGAACCATCACATTTTGAGTTCCGGCACTTCTTGCTGTTTTAAGCAAAGGGGAGCTCACATTAAGTCGGAAATTTACCTCTTCAATCTTTTTGCTTTCTTGTGAGTGCTATTTTTAAGGTGATACAAACTCAGCGACGAATGGTCGTTTGAGTTTTCGTGTTCCGTGAGCATGTGAAAGATTTTTCCATTCACACACAGTGAGTTCTTTCTTCAAATCGTCAATTCCACACTGAAAGCAATTCAAAGCAGTTGAAAAAGTTTGCTTGAAAGATTACATATTTCAACAAAGCTTAGAAAGCGTTCTTTAATACGAAAGTTTGAGAAGAACGAAATTTTGATCAGTTTCATAATACTTTTGATTGCGAACATGGACAATTTGACGAGGGAGCCGTTCGAATTTGGGTCGAATCGAAATAAATTGCTTATTTCTGATACGACTTAAGGACGATTCTACGGAAAATGAAGCCACGGAAAGTGATGATTTGAACAATTTTACGATGCGTTGTTTTACACCATTCGAAAAACCGTACGCTTACTATTCTTTGACTCGCATAACACAGTGTGTCCAAAAAAGTATCGAGTCGCACCACCTTTGTTCCCGAATTTTCAGGCAGCTAATGAGAAAACAACTCTGAGCAGCAGAAAAACTGGAGATTGCCAGTTGTTATACACAAATCAATTGCAAATCTCAAACTGCTTAAGAAAAAGGTCACTAATAGGGTACAAATTTCCTTAAGTGGAGATTTTCTAGTGATAAACATATTTCTTTTATTCTTCAGCCGGCTACAATAAAACCGAAAGCCAAACGCCAAAAGCGGATTTGCTTATACGACGTAAGTTCAAGTTTAACCCTATTTGGACCGGGCTTTTTTTAGGTTAAATAATTAAAGGATCTAAAATAAGGGTGGAAAAATCATGAAAATTGGCATGAGTGTACTCAATCGTGTAAAGTTTATGTTTATGCCCAGAAAAATTTCATATTTCTCATATTCTGATGATGTCAGCACTTTTTTATTAGAAATTCACGAAAATGAGCAAAAATATGACTTTTTAAACAGTTGTAGCCTTTGATATAAGATAGATTTTAAAATTCTGTTTTGACATTTTAGAAAGCTTTGGTAATGGTAATGAAATTCCCTTTTGACAATGTTTTATCAGATTTTCCTAATTTACAATTTCTGGGTCTATAATAGTCATAATGTCATGAGGGATTTATGTGTAGAAAAAATACGTGAATATATGTGAATAAAAATGAATTATGGATGAGATTAATATATCTCAACGAAATGGAAAGCTCGAGTATTCTCAACTGGCGCTCGGCCAAGCAAGACCTGGGACGAAGATCACCCAGAGTCAATCGGAGAATCAAGAGTCGCGCGAACATAGGCTGCAGCAGACCCCGTCCTAGGAACCAGGTCTGCCAAAGCCTACTTCCGTGATCGATCGCAATGTTCCACCGTTTGGTGATGCGCGAACCATGGTCGTATGCCTGTTTAGCAGATGCCCGCGTAGAGGATGCCTGTGGAGGAACCATGGAAGCCCAGAGGATGCCTTTTTAGAAGATGCTCGAACCGTAGGTCGGAAGGTGATCACTATCTCGAGACATCGCGCCATCTCGAGATGCCTACGGTTCGAGCATCTTCTATCGACAACGTCCGGACGCAGACATATGTATATAGAGAATCATTAATATATCGTAAGCTGAATGTTATTTATCTTAATGGAACTATTTATGTGAAACATGTATTGAAAAAAACTAATGTCTACTTTGCTCTACTGTCACTCTGAATTCCACTGTACATTCAAGTCCTCCCCGTCTTCTAGCGGTGGGTCAGATCTTAAACGCCTGGGGCATAAAAATAAATATTTGCTTATCGTGCCAGGAGAGGACCGTATACAACCTATTCCCGCGCGACAACAATAAGGTACCAAAATCGCCAAAATTATTTTTTTAATGGTGCGACATTTTGAAAAAATGACGTCATCAATAATATTTTTTTTATGAATATGTCACTTTTTTGTGCCGTGGCAAAATCAACAAAAAGTCCATATCTCAATCGGTTCAAAATACATCAGAGTTTGTTTAAGCCTTTTACTTGTAAAAATTTAAGGTGAATAAGTTAGAAGTCGTGAAATTTCAAGGCGATAGCTCTAATTTTCAAAGTGTGAGGTCAAAATCTTTATCGCAGAATTAATCGATCTTCTTCTTGTTGTAGGATTTCGACTGTGTATGTGGAAAAAACTATTTAAACAAAAAAAACTTAAACAAACAAATTACTGCCAAAGGCAATAATGCAGATTACTTCAAAAAAAGTAAGTCTAATTTGATTTATTTTCTTATCATGCCTATCGTCAATAATTAATCTCTTTTGCTTTTCTATGTGAATTTCCCGTGAATTTACACCCTAGAAAAATGTAGGGATGTGTAGACTGGAGTCGTTAATAATGCGTGTAATACTAATAATACCAATACTAATAATAATAAAACGGGATTTAGTTTGTATAAACGACTGGAAGAATCCGGTGTTCCAACCTTATAGATACAGGGGCTAGCTACGCAGAAACTTGCGTAGCGAGAAAACAATTTATCAAGCAATAACAAACTCTCAAAACAAAATCAACTCAAATGAAAAACTTTCAATACACAAATCCACACACATGTTTTTCTCAAGAATTATTTTGAGCGGGAAAAAATTATAATTGCAAATATTGACACTTTTCTTTTATTTGGAGTTAGTGCACAAAGGTTTCTAGACGACTAAAATTGTTCCCTTTATTACTTTTTGCTTTATCTCTACTATGTATGAATTAGTCGTCTAGCTTGCTAAACTAAGGGATGTGTGGATATGATTTTCCTTGCAAGAGTTCGGGAACTGGAATTGTTTGTCTTCTTTTGATGTGTCAAAACTTTTGGTTTTAATTTTAATTTTGTTTTGAAAGTATTACTTTTTAAATTTTACGAAACTGTTTGTAACATCGGTGGTGTTTAAATTTTCAAAACTTTTCATCCTTGTCGTGTTTCATTTCTAGTCACAGTGAGTAAAAAGCTCTAAAATATAATTTATCACCCTAACTTACATTATTGCGGTGGAATAAGTCTCCGTTGCAATTATCACTAGCTAAACGCTTACAATGAAAGAAAAAAACGAACAACGTCTTATGCATTCTTTCATCCTTAGACAGATTAGACTTAAAGTGATTGACTCAATTTTCTCAGCTCACGGAAAATGAACGAAATCGTGCTAGGTAGGACTGCAAGAATGAAATTCTTCCCTGCAGTCATGGTCGTAATATTTGAGAAAAAAGGGAAATCTACCGGGAAATTTTGAAACCACAATGGATTTGTAAGTGCTCTAAAGTAGGTTTGAAGGGTAGAGTTTTAACTCTGAGTTTTAACACTAGACTTAAAGATCTCAGGATACAAAAGTTCAAAAATAGTCCAATAAGGCTCAGAATATAGCCTGGAAGTCTGCCAACCCCTCCCAAATTGAAATATTCGATCCTGGGGGGGGGGTACTTAGGCAAACGGAGGGTACGGTATGCCGCCCTTAAGCATACCTTTTTTGGACCTTCCAAAGCCGCTAAGGGTCGGAAAAATCAGAAAATCAAATTTCAGTCCCACTAAGGGTCGGAAAAATTTCAACTTTTTAGATCGAAATTTGGTCAAACTTGTCCCGCTAAGGGTCATAAAATTCCCAAAAATGTCCTTTGTTTTCTCCTTTTTAGTCCCGGTAAGCGTCCAAAGTTCGAAAGTCGGGCGGCACCCCCCCGTCAGCTCGCAACCCTAGTACCTCCCCGGGTATTCGATTAAATTAAAGAGACAGCCCAAAATCGACTTTCTCGCCAGAACTTTAAATCTTGAAAAACGTTAAAATAACCGGAATTCTCATTCTATTTCGACCATGATTGTAGTCAAGCATTAAATGCGTGAGATCGAATATTTCTTTTTTGAAAGAAAAATATCGTGTGAAAATAAAGACAACCAACCCTTAAAGTTAACATTAAATTTTTGACTTGTGGTAGAACAAGGGTTGGGGTGAAAAGAACTGGTATCGAGAAGATATACTTAAAGAAAGTTTGAGTCACCGCATAGTACTCAGTCAGGGTTGTGTTGCTGGATTAGCCTTTCAACATTGAAAATCTGAAAATGTAGCTTTTGAAAGCTTTCGTCATGTCATTGTTTTTTATGCAAGCTCTAAACTGGGGTCTGGAATTCCCGAGTACTTTTTCCGAGTTATTTTTCCGAGTTATTTTGCGTGTGACGTCATAATTTTAGTTTTTATGACGTCACCACAAAAATGATAACTTGATTTTTTTTAACTTTAAACTTTTCGAGTTATTTAGTATTTTTTACTCGGTTTTATTTCGTGCCTTTAACTTTTTGATTTATTTGGTATTTTTTAACTCTCCTAGAGTGAATGCTCTCTAAGTACTGAATAGTGAAGTCCTTTTTTTCATTCCCAATGCTGCATGATTCAGAATGCTCTGAAATCGCAGATGTCCTAGATTTTTGGAAGTGTTCTTAAAATCGTTGGTTAAATTTATTTGTGGTTTTTCCAATATAAAGAGATAGAGACATGAACACGAAAGCTTTATATAAAATCTGTTATGATAATATGTTTCTTAACATGTCGCAACAAAACAATTTTTTGAAACTAACTTTTAAAGCACAAAATTCTTTATACCCAAAACCCTCAATACACCTCGCATCACAGACCCGCTGGGTCCCAAGTCCCACTGAAAAATTTGGTCAAAATTTCGTCCCCGATGTGAAAAAATACCCTACAATTTCAGACCCACTAAATAATTGACTTTGATTTCATCCCCAGTCGAATTTCAATGGAAAAACTGCATTCATAAACCATCTCCACTGGATTTTTTGAGCTTGGAAAAATAGAATAGAATTCTAATCCCAATTTGGATTTCGATATAAAATTTATCCCCACTGTGGGAAAAAGCCCTGCAAGGGCAGTGAGACAGAGGTGTCTCAATATTTTTAAAAGTATTGATAACCCTTGACTTTGACCTTGAAATAGTTTTTATCGTCCTGTGAGATTTTTGCCTTTGGAATTATCCTAGGTCAATTTAAGAAAAAATACAATACAACTCAGCTCTGTGGGGTTAAGATCACCAGCGAGACATCGAGAAAAAGGGTGAGTAACAATAAGACTAAAGAATATATATAATCATGGATTTAACTCTGGATACACAACGAGCTGGTTTTTCATCGATTTCTCATGTTCTAGCCTTGTCCGCAGTAATGACATTATTGTTCACCCTCCTCCATTCACTAATAATATTTCGTAATTTTTTTTATTGCATTTTTCATCAAAACACAGCTATACAATTCCCAAATGAGACTTAAAGATCTCTCAAGAGAGTCAAATGCATCAAATTGATTGCTAATGATATGTCGTTATGATGTTTCAAGCTGTGAGAAAGATGCGACAAACATGCTATGTATAAGAAATTGAATGTTGACACCAGAAAATTTCAAACTTCCACCTCGCCAAAACCACCGTGCCACCACGTGCCTCCAAAAGATTTTCATATCACTATGAAGCCAAGATACTCCTGTCTAACATATGTCAATCCTAGCTCTTTCCAGGAAAAAATTGAAAGATATTGGCAACCTTATTTTCAGCGTCATTCTAGGCTTTTTACTCAATTTTTCTTGTTTGATGAAGTTTTTTCCACATTTAATTTCATAAATGTATTCGTTAAGCTTTCTTGCTTTCATTTTCAAAGTTGCATCTTGTAAATATACAAAAACAAGACAGGACTTTTTAGAAATGGGATTATTAACCATTTTTCAAAATCAGGGACCTTCGAGTCGCCATGACAGTTGTCCTTTGCGGACAAAGCTAGAACATCAATTGTTTTCTAAAACAATGGAAAGACAATAGTTCGCTCTCCACCGTTTTATTTGATGTTTATCCAGAGTTCTATGATAAATCAATGATATAATCAAAGTCATAATATTTGAGATTTCCACAAAATCTTACAACCACAAACGATTTGGAAGCGCTCTAAAGTAGGTTGGAGGGGTAAGGTTTTAACTGTGAGTTTTAACGCTAGACTTAAAACTAAGGACCTTAGGATCTGAATGGTCCAATAGGGCTCAGAATATAGCCTGGAAGTCTAAAAACCCCTCCCGAATTGAAATATTTGAATAAATTTATCAATTTGCCCAAAAACTACTTTTTCGCTTGAATTTTAAATTGCTGAAAACGAGGAGACTGAGATCGAGCTGGCTC
>NW_027103696.1:0-74621 GCF_902728285.1 Clytia hemisphaerica | reverse complement strand
TAGGGAGGGAGTTTTGGAGTTTAGAACCCATACATGATTTTTGGAACCAAACTCTCGTTTAGAATGAATAGCATAAATTTGACCTTTTTCCAGAATGGAGGTATGCTTTTAGCAATCTTCATAAGTGTTTTGGGAGTGAAGCTATACCTTTTGTACTCGGTTTTGTGGGAGAAGAACGCCACCGAATCATAATCCCTTGTTGTCAAATCATCCATCTAGAAACGTAAAATAGGGCTTGTTAATATATATAACTTTTTTTTTTAGATAATTTACTAATTTACTGATCAAATTATTTATCCAAATACATTTCTGTACTCTTATGTGTCTAATTATATGGCTGATTACATTTAGCTTAGAGATGTAAGTGGTGAGCGGATCTGTGATCAAAAAATTAAGATTAGATATATATTGCAAATATAGGTGATTTTTGTACCTAACTCGAGATATTAACCCTTAAAAACAGTGTTTTTCAGCCTGAAATAGTTGTTTTGTCCAGTTTTTGCGCTTTGGGAAGCTCAATATCTCGATGTAGGTACTGAAATCACCTATACTCGCAATATATCACTAATCTTATTTTTTTGAGAGCTTTCCAAAAATATACAATAGGTCTCTGTTTTCTCAAGCTAAAATTTTCAATAATTTTTCACACTATGATTTTTGCCTGATACCGTCGTATTTGTCCGAAAATCACACCAAAGTGTCCGAAAAAAAATTGGCTCCCAAGTTATTTTGATTCGCCTACCCCTTAGCTTTCCAAAAGTGTATAACAAGTGCTTTGACTAAAATAATCGAGCGATTTTACAAATTTCCACCTACTACCACTTTGGGAAAAGAAAAAACTTCGAGATTTTTTCAAAGAAGAAGAAAATCAAATAAAAAACTTACAATTTGCTTTATGTATCCCTTCTTTCTGGAGGGATTCCCAACTAGCCAGTCTAAACTCATCGGCTTGATTGTTTTTACAAATTTTGACTTGCAAAATTTGCAAGTCTTTGCTGCCACCCTCACTTTCTCCTTGCATGTAGAACATTCCTATAATAAAAGTATTTTTAGACAGTTAACCAAATAAACTACATGGAAAATCACGAACACGGGTGGTTTCTTTCTGAGACAGCTTAACTAAATGAAACACAAGTGAAGTGGAAGTGAAGTTGTAAAAGTAAAAAAAAAATACTGTAAATTAGACCTACTTATAACTGAGACGGAAAAATAGCGACGGATAGAAAAAAAACTAAAATTAGCTTTCTAAATTAGCTTTCTGTCCAGTATAAATTAAAAAACATAATGGACCCAAAAACTTTTCTCTCCTTTTTTCCATCCATTGAAATCGAAATTCGAGCATCAACAAGTCGTCAGTATAGATACAAGATAACATTTTGAAGTAAAAGTAACACACTTTTGGAGAAGTTCCAAGGTTGGACATTCAATATTTTTGGGTTGGAAATTTTGGTTTTATAATTGAAGATTGGAAATTTGAGCGATTACCTTAAGCTGATTTGGAAAACGTAAATTACCCATAGGTTTTGTAGAATAAACCAATGCCCTTGAAAAATCAAGAGAAAAAAAACCATGTAGAAATGACAATTTTCCAAGGCAGGTTGGAAAACATGACTTTTTGGGTGGGAAATTTTTATTTTCCCAACAGTTTGGGAATTGAAAAAAAGGTCAAAAATCGATGTGAAAATACATATTTTTGTAAATTTGATACCTCGGGTTCAAAAACTAGACTTTTTGGGTTGGAAATTTGTGTTTCTCTCCCAAACAGTTAGGGAAACGTTAAAAATCCATGTGGATATTACATTTTTTGTTAAATCGAGACTCCTCCTTGCAAAATTAGACTTTTGGAGTAGGAAATTTGTGTTTCTCCCAAACAGTTTGGAAAACATTAAAAATCCATGTGGATATTACATTTTTGTGAAATTGAGACTCTTCCTTGGAAAACTAGACTTTTTGTGTTGGAAATTTGTGTTTCTCCAAACAGTTTGGAAAGCGTTAAAAATCCATGTGGAAATTACATGGATGCGCATGTCCTGATGTATAGCTAACCTAGATATTAGGCTATAATGTGAGCAGTCAAGCTGTAAGTTTCCGTCAGGTGAGGCGTCCCTTCAGAGTGGCCTCGGTCAATCGCAGTGAGTTCGCACAGTGAAGCACATAGGGTACTTGTGTCATAGTTTCAAATGGTGCCCTGCTGAGCTGTGTGAATGATCTAAAATCAACCATGTATCTGTGCGAACAATAACGAGAGATTGACCGGGAGCCATCGAGCCTAGGCTAGCGAGTGACTGTTCACAAAAGCAAAAACCTTGTTTAAGATCTCTTTTTCCACATCTCTGCAATCACTTTTTGGATTTTGGCTTTTTTCAACCTGAATTTTTGAAAATTCCAACCTTTTTTTAGCTTGGATTTTGGCTTTATTCAACCTGGATTTTTGAAAATTCCAACCTTGTTAAATTTGGATTTTGGCTTTTTTCAACCTGAATTTTAAAAAATTCCAACCTTGTTAAATTTGGATTTTGGCTTTTTTCAACCTGGATTTTTGAAAATTCCAAGCCATGGAAAATGCAAAATTTCCAACCTTGGAGAATGTCCCACATTTCCAGGTTGGATTTTCCATTGGGTTTTATCTTTTTTCCAACTAAGAAAACTTGAAATTTCCAACCTTTGAAATCGAAAATTTTTTCCTGTGTAGTTTGCAGTCTAAATACACAGCTTGAAAAACAAAAAACACTTATAATTACATCTCTCTCGACATCCAGCTTGGCAAATGTATAGTTTTGTTTGAGAATTCAAATTCATTAAATTAAATTGGTCAGTGTAGGTTCAGATGCTTATTTATGCCAGAGTAATTCTAACTATTTCCATTAATAAATGTTTGAGTATTTAGTGTCTCTCATTGTCATTCTCTCTCTGCCAAAACTGTTATTTTTATAAGGAACCTTAACTTGGCTCCAAGCCTGGAGTTCCTTATTTTTTCAGAGAATTTCAGCCTCAAACTTCCTTATCCAGTTCCTTATTTACTTAGCTCCTAAGTTTGGACTAGCTAAGTATGTAACTTTTGTATAAGTATAAATTCTGTATATTTTCTCTTTTTGACATACCTTTTTGACACACCACACCTTTTTGACACACCTTGTGTTTAAACTTTTTCATTGTTTCCACAATAGTTCAAATCCACAAAGAAATGTTAAAACTCTTACTGCTCCTTAACTTGTTTTCTTATTCTCAGCATGAGCAGTTCCTTAACAATTCGTTACTTTACGAACCATTTTCAGCCTCAAGTTCCTTATAAACGTGTTCCTTATAAAGTAAAAGACGTGTGTGATATGAAACTTTCTTTTCGCTCTACATCTCTAGAAAATATAACCTTCATATACAGGGTGACCACAAAAAAACTAAATGTCTGTAATGTACAGAGCAATTAGTGGTATAGAAATTTTAAATAATAGAGTGAATCCCTTTTTCTAGTCGCATCATTTTAGGAAATCCCAAGAAAGCTAATGAAGAATTTCTAACAATGCATTCCTCTAGCCTCAAACAATGGATTGATAAGACAGAGATGGACTAATAACAATTGAGTAAGTGATACTTTTTAAACAATTATATGCTTTCCTCTATCCTTTATCTACTAAAGAGTGACATTTGTTGAATTTTTTTTCTGAAATGATCATTTCTGAGGAATGAATTAGGAGAAATTTTTCCTTAATTCTCTTGGGAGGTCGTAAAATGATGTGGCTACACAAAGAGATTCACTCTTTTTTTAAGTTATATATCCCCAATTGCTCTTACAGATAATTTGTTTTCTGACGCTTTTTATGGTCACCCTGTATATAGAACAAACTTTTTCTTCAATTTTTGTATTTTTACAACCCTGCCTAAGACTCGTGAGGTCAAAAGAGGTATCCCAACCAGCTACTCTTAGGTTCCAAATAAACGGCCCCCCCCCCCGTTTATTAATCTCTAAGAATATTTTCAGCTGTCAAAGAGAAGGCCCCTTATTTTGCTCTAAATAGCCTGATTTTAGCCTATTTTTACCTTATTTTTGGGTTTCAGAAATACAATTTCTAACCCCCCCAGCAATTAGGTCCCCCGCGTTTATTAAAATCTAGAAAATTTTCCAACCCCCCCCCGTTTATTTGGAACCTAAGAGTAATCCCTGTACTCCTTTTCAACCAGGGGGTACTCCACAAGATTCAAAAACCAAACTGTAAAAACCATCTTCATACCTGGTGGTTCAGACGTTTGGCAATGCCTTTGAGCAGATTGAATCAAGATATGAACTTTAATTTAATGTAATAAGAAAGTGGAAGGTCTAACTTAAATTTTGAGCTATTACTCTTTATTTTTATTTTATTTATTCTTTATTTAGAGTTAGGTATTAAGAAAATAGAGATTTTACAAGGAATGTAATCTCTAATTATATCCAACTTAGTAAAAAAAACAAGAAGTAATAAAGACAAAAAAACACGTTAAAAGTAAAATATACTATAATTTTAAATGCAACCTTTGCAGGTGCATATTTGGGAAACAGATTTCAGAGCAGCCTTAAATGAATTTAGTGAGTCAAGATTTTTTATATTGGATGGTAATTTGTTCCAGCTGGAGACTGCTCTGAAGTCAAAGGTATTTACAGCAAAAACACAATCATATTTTTTGTATAATGGTAAAGCTTAAGTGTGACCAGAACAGAGGGTATAACCGATTGTCCTGTATTGAAAATATCATGCATAATACTAGGTCCGATGTGCTGGATTGACTTGAAAACTTCAACAGACAAAAGTTTTAGATTACGTGCATGAGTAGTTTCTACATTACAATCTGCTAGTAAGTCCTCATAACTAACACCACTACTGTTTTGAATACCACGGAGTGCTCTGTAGTGGCATTTGTCTATAAGGGTGCATCCCTCTTTACCACAAAACATCCAAATCAGTGGGCAGTAATACACCGTTTAACAGTGTCGACTGCGCAATGAACAATTTGCCATTGTTTTGATTTTGGCAACCACGGGAAACTTCACTCTCCCCCGTAAAAAACGGTAGGTAAACATCCAGTTCTCATAAGAAAACCCAGCAGAGAAATGGTAGGTAAAGAACTTCTTTTAATCTTCTTTTCCTCTAGATGAATTTTTGTGAAATTTTCAGGAGAGATACATAAAATTGTCATTTACATCATGTTCAAAAATCTAAAAAATTCTCTTTAAAGGAAAGAAAAAAAATGGCAATGTTTACATTTCTCTAACCTTCCACAGTACTAAAGTGAGCATTTTTACCTACCGCCTCTACGGTGGAGATGGCGAAACTGTTAAACGATGTATTAAAAGGTGACAAGATATAAGAGTTAACAAGAATCTTACTTTGGTCATCAGACAGAAAGTTCCTCAACCTACGAAGGGCCCTTAAGTTTTGGTTGGATTTTTTACAAAGCTCAGTCACGTGAGGAACAAGAGAAATTTTATCATCGATTTTGAGCCCTAGAAGTTTAACAACCTCAACATTATTTAGAACAATATCCTTGATTTTCAAAGAGAGATTTTGATTGAATGTTCCCGGGTATATCAGCTGAAGTTTTGATGGGTTAGCAACCATATAGTTATACTCAAACCACTCTAATAAAATATTCAAATGATTTAATAAATTTCTATTTACATCGTCAATACTCGAACCAGTAGCGGATAAAGTATTGTCATCAGCAAAGTTTGAAATTGCTTGAATAATATAAAATAAATAAATCATTAATGAATATGTTGAATAGTAAAGGACCTAAAATAGATCCCTGGGGAACGCCTAAGAAAATATCGAGCCAAGAACTAAGATGTGAACCTATACGAACACGATGCTTTCTATTACTGAGGTAACTACGCATGAGTTTTAGACTGTCCTTCCCGAGGCCCCCAGGGGGGGGTACTTAGGCAAAAATAGGTGCTGGGTATGTGCGGACGGTAAGGGTCGGGTTTTTCACCTTTCAAAGTCTCTCTAAGGGTTACAAAAATCAGGAAATTTCAAAGTAGTCTCTCTAAGGGTGGGAAAAAATTTGATTTTGAGAGAAAAAATTACAAAAAAGTCTCACTAAGGGTAGGAAATTTTTGAAAATCAGATAAAATTTTTCGAAAAAGTCTCTCTAAGGGTCGCTTTTTCACTAAAATTTGGTCTCTCTAATGGTCGGTTTTCGGAGGTCCCGTCCGCACATACCCCTCATTCACCAACCCTAGTATCCCCCCCCCCGGGCCGAGGCCATACGCTGAAAGTTTGGCTAACAAAAGGTCATGAGGTAAGCAGTCAAAGGATTTTGATAAGTCAATTAGAACAGCACCCACTTTTTTGTTATCAGCAAGAGCATTTTGCCAATTTCTTAATAGATTTAATACGGCATGCTGCGTGCTATGCCCCTTCCGCAATCCACAAAGGAGTTTTGAAAACGAAGATTCCAAATGCTCGTTAAGCTGATCTGCTAAGATACGTTCAAAAATCTTGGAGACGACAGGAAGTAAACTGATGGGACTTATCAGTCAAGGAGCCTTTTTTAAAACTTGGAATGATGTCAGCGAGTTTAAGCCTATCAGGAAATGTTCCTGACAAAAGACAGTCATTGAAGCAAAATGTTAGAAATGGAACACACGACCTGGCAGCAATTCTAAGCACTCGAGTCAGTATATTTCCACTTACAGATTTTTTTGGTTTAAGGCTCAAAATAGCTTTGAGAATGTCTTGCTCTCCAATTTGGGAAAACTCAAACTTAGCATCAGAATTTCTGTGTGTAATGATTTCCCTGATGCTAGGATGATTTTTAGATTTTGAAATTAAGGAATTATCAGAATTCAAAGACAGCTATCGCAGTCCCAACTTGGAATATCAAGATTTTCGGTGATCCTATTAAAATAGGAATTGAAAATATTTCCAACTTGATTATCAGATGTATATAAAATATCATTTTCAAGCAATTGAATTCTTCCATCATTTACACAACTTTTATCAGAGAATTTAGGTTTAATGGCATCCCAAAAGTGTTTTGACTTATTAGTTGTGTTCATGAAGTAAGACTTCTTCCCTTTTTTATTCATTTTGACAACCAAATTTCTCTGACGCCGATATCAATCCCGGTCCTCAGGTTTTTGAGATGTGATCTCATCATGATAGCTTTTCTGAGGTTCTTGGTTACATGGGGTTTGCTATTTGCTCTAAGATACTTGGTTTTCAAAGGTGCATGTCTATTTATAGTGATGGGCGCACGGGGGTCGTAGACACCGAAATACCGACGCATATTTCTTGAATTACCGTCAACATCGACCGCAAAAGTTGGTAAAATCGATATTTTGTCACCGCATGGCATGTATTACACCGAAATACTGTCACTTTTTTCTTCAAACACCGAAACACCGACAGAAAAAAGGGTTAATACCGTCACACCGTCAAACCCGTACGCCCCCCCCCCTTATAATATTTGTAAAAACATTTTCAAATTCATCATAACTACTCATAGCATTGTTGAAAATACAGCTCGTAAAGAAATTGATCTTCGTTAAAATTTTTATAATCTCGATATTTTATAATTCTAGGTGGTAATTTTACATACTTAGTCTAAGCATAGACACTCAATCCCGTCTCTACGTTTCCTGATTTTTTGATAGAATTTGAATTATTTGTTAAAATCAAATCAATGCATCTGCCATTGACCGATTTAAAGCATGTTTTAGATTTTATTACATTGGGTAATTTATAAAATTCAAGGAAGTTTTTTTAGTTTCAAATCAGTAGGTTCAAGATTGAAATCTCCAGAGATATAGATGTTGTTATAATTTGGTTCATAATAATGAATAACTTCAGATAAAGTAGTAAAAAATAAATCAACATTTATTCTATCTGGTCTATAAATATTGATGACTAAATTTTTTTTAGATCTGAGCCTTAGTTCCAAGGGAAGATATGTAAGGTAGGGTCTATTTCAAACTTAGTTAAATGACGCGCAGGGATGTCGTTTTTTACATAAGTTAACAAACCCCCACTGTTTGAGCTACAATCGATACGAAAGGGAGGAAAGTGATAACCCTCAAACTTAAAATCTGCACTCGGAAAAAACTCATCTAGTTTGGTTTCTGCGATGGTGAGAACATCAAAGGCATTCCCAACAAAAACTTTTAGACCAGAGAACTTATATCTTATCGAGTTTATATTCAAATAGGCAAGAAGAATATTGTTAGAGTTTTTGAACTTAAGATTAACTACAGTGTTCAAACCATTCAATGCATTCAAATCTTCATCAACAACATCATTAACAACAACAAACTGGTCATCACCGTCAGCTTTATCATATCAACAATTTTTCAAAATAAAACATTTTAAATTTTGCGCGAAGCAAGATATTCCTGACCCATTGAGATGCAATTTTCTCTTGGAGAGCATCTTAGGAATAATTAATGTTTTTATGGGTGATCATGTAGAGGTTATTTTCCTCACAAAACTTATCAATAACAGTGTTTATACCTTTTACCATACTCTTCATCCCTGGTTTATCTTCTCTCACCAAGACTTGTGACATAATCAATTCAGTCGACGGACTATGATCATTTATCAAATTACGAATGGTGTCAAGGTTCTCTTTCGTATTGCATCCACTTGTCAGGTCGTTTGTCCCCACATGAAGTATGATACGTTTAGGTTTCCTTTTCACCAGCGGTCGAATATGGTGGATCATGTCGTCACTATTTGCTCCTGGGAAATTCCTCACTGTAACTTTGACATTTTTGTCGGAGATTCCATTTCCAACAATATTATTCAAGATTTAATTGTTATTCTTACAATACCTTCTGGTATCTTTTAATATTCAATGGGGTAGTTAATCACATCGTAAAAATGCGTGTACGTTCAATTGAAACAAAAGAAAACAAATCAAACTAATTTTAATCACCCTTTTTTGACATATTTTTACACTTTTTGAAAAGTGATAACTTTTGAACCAATAGTCCATAGTCCAAATGAATAAAGTAATACATCAAAATTTAAGTTAGGCCCTCCTTAATGCCCTTAATTTTAATGAAGCAAGGTCAACTTTACAGATCATTTGATAGCTCTAAAAACGTCGCCAAACGTCCGAAGTTTATTTTGAACCACCACCCGGTACTTGCATGTATTTTAATTAACTTTTTTTTGCAGAAATTAACTTTTGAGAACTTTTACTTTGGTCGTTATCTAATCATAATTTTGCAGGAACTTGATTTTGTGGGAGCTTGATTAGTTTCCACAGATATTTGCAACCTTTAAGTATGGCAAAGAATCCTGGGTTCAACAGGGGGGGTCAAGCAGTTACTCCAGAACACTATGTGTACTAATTGATTTTTTGAAAAATCTGTACCCTACCACCACCCGCTGTCACTAGTACACAGTGTACTAACTGATTTTGAGGTCAAATTTCAATACACCACCCTCAAACTAACCCAAAATTTTTGGCAGATGCATTTTTCAATATTTGCCATTCGGGTAACTTTTCAACATATTTTTTTATGTTAGAAATTAAACATTTTTTAGAAAAAAATTTAAAATTTTGAAACTTTATTTTATTTTCAAATTTTCTAATTTTTTTTAAGATTGAAATTTTCCCCAAAACCCCTTTTTTTGCCAAAAAAGCTCGACTTTTTGCAGTTAGTACACAACATTTGCTGTTAATTCCCAAGCCTACCACCAGTTTTTGCGCTTAGTACACTGGGTGTACTAACTGCATTTTGCCAATTTTGAAAAAAGACCACCACCATACTAAGTGTCATGGGTGTAATGTACTAGGTAACTGCTTGACCCCCCTGGGTTCAAGAGATATACCAATTTCAATACCCACATACATGATCAAATTTACGACAGGGCAGGGTTTTTGTTTTCTTCTTCTGGCTGTTTCAGCATTGATGCAGGATCCTTTTAGATGTTATTTTGATATTTTTTTGTATTTTTGAGTACTGAAAACTTTGAAAAATGGAGTTTTCGGCAAGATTTGTTGAAAAAAAGAGCATTGCCAGTTTTAAGCTACTAAAATACACCACTGGATACTGGTGCTATGGTAGGTTATCGTCCTTAATTCCTGCAACGGGAGACCAAGGTTCAATTCCCACTCGCGGTGGTTCACTTAGCAAGTGAACGTACCTCTGCATGGGTCAACCTTACCATGTGAGGGGAATTGGGTAGTCAGTTTAAGGTGCTGACGGGACACTAGTCATAATTGCAAAAATGAGCTATAAGAGGCTTACTGCAATTTAACCAATAGAAAAAGCAAGCTGTCTCTTAAAAATCTTATAAAGCAAGCGCAACAGAGGAACAGAGACTCTTAAGAGAGAGATAAAAATATTTGGGTCAAATTTGATAATGACGATTGATATCCCAGACGGTGTCAATAATAGACCTTTTGCAGATCACGATGATGTCATGTTGAATAATTAAAAACTCCAGCATCAAAACCATGACAAGACAAGTTTATTACACTGTTTTACTAATCATGTACTACATTTGTTATTGTTTTATTACTGGAGTTTTTAATTATTCAACATGACTTCGTGATCTGCTAAAAGGTCTTACACAGTGTTTCAATACCATCATCATTAATCACCATTTGCCCCATTTGCACATGACATGGTGGTCTGCAAAAGGTCTATATGGATCATTAACTCTTTGTAATGATGTAAACAAACAAATATAATAAGGAATAATGATTGAATCTCAAATCCTGTCCTGTCAGAGCCTGCACTGCCACTGCGCACTGGGTGCTGCGGAACCGCTTTAGCTGTAAGCTGACCCTGTATAAGTTTGACTTTACTGGGATTACCTGAAGAATAATCCCAATCTTCTTTTCCCCACTGTGGTTTTCACAGATATCATATTCCTTTACACAAAGTAGTTCACCCTGCCGTCCACTAGGCTATTTTTAGCTATCGCGAAATAATCATCTATAAATAACACTGTCTATCGCTGAACAAACCTGTCTATGGGGTTATTTTATTTCACGATAGGGAGTGAAAAAGTTTTCACTCAAAATTTTATCCAATCGCAAAACCTTTGTTTCGTGATAGTTTTTAACAATAGAACCACCTGTTTCTTTTTTTTTCGATGTTTGCATAAGATCGAATTACATTTGATCGAATTAAAACTGAGAGAAAATCATTTTGCGATAAAAACATCTTCATCGCATGAGAGCATTTTTGACTTTTGGTGTGTGCTCTAGTGTTGCGGTTAGTGTAAAACGCAGGTCACAGGTCGCAGGTCAGTGATGACAGGTTGACTCTAATCAATGTCATTGCAGAGGAAAATGTTTGGAAAACACAAAGAATTATCAAAAACATAATTCTCAAGCAATTTCATCCATATAAAACCATTTCAAACATCAAAATTTAACCTTGTGCTTTTATCGATCTTTCGCAGTTTGCGCCGTGTATAACGCAGACCAGAAAATATTTGAAACCATATTATACGTATAACAGGTATATTACATATTGTTATGTTTGTAATGTTATATGATGGTTACATATAATAAAACACATCGCTCTAAAACTACCTTCTCAGAGAACTCACGAGCTTCTGATTGGTGTAATTTTATATCCAGCCATATTGTTATCATCACATTCGGTATTAGCCAAATTCTGGAGCCGCTCGCTGCGCTGCCGTGCGCAGCTTGTAGGGACAAAAATTACTTTCGCTTTCGTTTTTAGGCGGCATTCGCAGATATTTGGTAAGAAAACAGTGAGACTCCCCCCTTCTTTTTACCAGCAAAAAATAGGAAAAAGAGATTGGATAAATGTTGGAACTTTCATTGGATTTCAAGAAAAAGCCTCTTCCAAACATGAAACGTTTATAATCACTCATAGTTGGGGGAATTTTCAATTATCCCGGGCTCAGTCTTTGGCCTATAGCCTATGAACTTTTTGTACTGTATATGCCTTATTTGGACTATTACTTTTCGTAGAAAATCTTTTCTGCTCACTTTGGGCCTCAGTTGAGTATGATAGGTAGATTTTGGGTTGGGAAATAGGTAAAATGAGTGTTTGAGAGTATTTTGACTTGACTTCATGTTATGTTTTTCTTATCTTTACCACCACAAAATTATTCAACAGAATAGAATTTAAAACCAATTTCAAGCATAAAAATATTTGGCTGAAGCAAATTTTGTACAAATTTTATATATTTAAATAATAATCCTTTGTGACAGTACTTTTTCTGTTGGGAAGTTGGAAGCTTTTCCGCCGAACAGAATTGAGCACTGATAACTAATAATCCATATAAAAAAATAATTTCAGACAGTGCTTTAGGCATCATAACTTTGCCTGAAAATGCAATGACTACAAAGTGGATTTGTACCGTCAAGGGCTCTAACTGGGACCAGTCTGACAAAACATGGGACAGCAATTCGGCAATCATTTTACCGAACCTCTACCTATTAAAAGTCATTTTAAATTAACATAGTCCCAAATCATAGAAAACAAACTTGTTGTCAACAGAGATTTAACAGTGAAAAAACAGTTCAGAAAGTCAACCATCCCATGATATGACACTCGTCCCAAGTTAGAGCCGTTGACGGTATGCCGGATATCCAAAACAATAACAATCCATTATATGATATACACAATCATATGTCAATGTCATAAGGTACTTTCAATTTTTTGCGGTACTTTCAAAATTTCAGAATTTTTGGGCACTTTCTTTGGATTCGCTTATCCTTTTCTTGTCCTGGATCCAATCAAAACCTGCACGTAAAACATACCCCGAAATCAGTCACGTTTATAACATTATAACTCGGTCTTTGACGACTGGGAAGATTCAACGACAAAATTTTGAGAGTTAAAGTAAAGTTTATCCCTCAGCGCATTCAGCGATGAATCCGATCTGACCGTTAGTGTCTCTTCAGCCATTTTTGAGATGAATAAAATGAATCATGAAATTTTTGTTATCTAAATAAAGGGATGGGTGAAACCATGTTTGAATGAGCCTATATCATCTCTGGATATCTCTCTCATATCAAAACTGTTCAATGCGATCGAAAAAATCTTTCTCAGCTGAATTCCATGATAGGGAATGTTTGTGAAGCTATTATAGTCATTGTTTGCACCAATATAAAGTTACTTCAGCAAGTCAGTAGTCTCCATCAACAGCTTTCGAAAGCAGCGAAATCGACGAAACTACTTGAGTGAAGTTTGTAAACAAAAAAGCAAGTTTCACACATTCATTATGTTCAAAAAGTATTGTCTTTTATTCCAATGTATGGTATAAGTCTATTCCAATACATTTGATGTTGGTTCCAAGTAGTATTCTTCTTCTTTCTTCCCAAGAATCACCAAATCTACTCAAAAAGCACTGTTTTGCAGTGCTTCCCCAGCCAAAAATGTAAACAAAATGGCTTCCGCCTCGATTTTTGTCCCGACACGCACATCAACTGCAGCGCAGCGAGCGGCTCCAGAATTTGGCTAATGCTAAATATTTTTGGTGTTTTTGTCTTGTAAGACATGATATTTTGTTATTCTGTCAATATTTTTGTCAAAAATTGTCATTAAGTATTAAAATTAATGTTTAGAAAAAGGGGTTACGCGCGCTCCAGAACGCTTTAAAAAAGCAAGTTTCACACATTCTTATGTTCAAAAAGTATGTCTTTTATTCCAATGTATGGTATAAGTCTATTCCAATACATTTGATGTTGGTTCCAAGTAGTATTCTTCTTCTTTCTTCCCAAGAAACACCAAATCTACCAAAAGCACTGTTTTGCAGTGCTTCCCCAGCCAAAATGAACAAAATGGCTTCCGCTCGATTTTGTGTCCCCACACACATCACGGCAGCGCAGCGGCGGCTCCAGAATGCTAAAGTATTTTTTGGTTTGTTTGACAATGAGGTTGTCTTCATTTTTTCAAAAATTGTCATTAAGGAAAAAAAATGTTTAGAAAAAGGGGGGGGAACGCGCTCCGAACCGCTTAAGTACGTTTCCTCCCTCCCCTGCGCTGCAAATATATTGAGGATCCAGGTAATCAGACGATCGGCGAAAAATTTAAGGCTAGTGAAAAATATTTTATTGGTTGAAACGCTGGGCCGGTTACGGGGTGGGCCGTCGTGCGTATGCCGAGGGTGCTAGTTAACCTCACAAATATTTAGAGGGTAGAGTCTTGAGAAGCACTATGAAAAGGTGAAAACAACACTTTTAATTGGATATTCTTTTCCGGAAATCTTTTAGACAAAACTAGAGTGCCTTTTCTGGGTAAATATGTCGGGGGAAAGTGACGAAAATTATAAGAACTAAGGCGACGACATTTTTCCTAGTTGAAAAAACTTTTATTTACCTGTTTTTTTATCCCCAGCCGAAAATTTTACAACAGCCTCAGGATCTATAAAGTCCAAAATATCTGAAAAACACATCTTCCGCCTTGTAGTTTCGAATGTTTTTATTCGAAAATCTAATTCGAACGTTATAGATTCGAACGAAAATATTCGATTTTAGTGTTTGCATCTTTTGACAAAATAGAGAAGCATTTTTCGATCCCAGAAGCTTTGTTTCGCAGTGAGGGGTGTTGCAGATTTTTCAGAGATGTATTTGAAAGTTTCTAGATTGATAATTGAAAATGCAGATGGTGTATTATTTCGATAGACAAGAAACCCTTCATCATTGGATTAATCAGATTGAAAGCACTGAGTATTTTTCTATGTTTTTGTTTCGATATGCATGGAAAAGAAAAGCAGAGGAAAGGAATTCCATGATTGAAACGTATGCGTTTGGTTGTAATAATGGTTAAAAGACAACATTTTTGAAACAGTAAACAAGGTAATATTTCTTGATGTATCGCGGGCCGTAAATGATTTTGAGATCTTAAAAGTCCAAGCACATACCTTTGTCGCAAACGAGAGAATTGGAAGAGAACTTTTATAAATATAGCTCGTCATATGGTTTTTAAATACAAGACATTACATTCAGTTACATTCCCCTTATTATGATATCAGAAATCTCGCATATTGGCAAACATTCAAGAATCTCAGATTTTTTGTATGCAGTGATGAAAAACTGTTTGGCTTCACACACGGACAATACTTGGATCATGTCAAGTAGTTTTATAAATTTCTTAGTTCATCAGATTTGATTTTAGTGTATTTTCTGGAAGAACTCCAAATTAAAAGTTCATCTGAAAATATATTTGTTGCGTTTTCCCCCTTTCCCTTTGTCTTTGACACTTCCCTATTCCGAAAAAGTCATCTTTTCGACTGTTTTTGATTTGATTTTTCTCAGACAGGCCTGTCTGTTGGATATTTTTCGTGCTTTTGTCTTGTTGGGCATCATATTTCATGATTTTGTCATTATTTTTGTAAGTAAGTGTCACTAGGGGTTTTTATTTCTAATTCATGTTTTATATATCTAATAACATGTATTACTTTTTTGTAATTTAATGCGTTATGTATTGATGTTTTGTTATGTATATGTTATGATCTTATTATCTTTTTTTATCGATCAACCTGCACCTTTAGGTGAAAAGTTCAAGGGTTAATGCTGTTAAGCCCATCATTACAGCACCAAAAACAGGGTTGCGATCAACCTGCACCTTTAGGTGAAAGAAAGGTTAAGCCCATCATTACACGCACCAAAAACAGGGTTGCGATCAACCTGCACCTTTAGGTGAAAGGTTGACGGACAATATGGTCGCCAGTCATCCTATATTACTCAAACAACTGCAGACACCTATCCCATGTTTAAAATGTGGTCACTTGAATGTAAATGGTCTTTTCCACAAACTTGAAGATGTGAGAATTCTTTTAAGAGAAAGTAAATTTGACTTATTTGCAATCACAGAGACTCACTTAAACGAAACTGAGCATGATGATGATGATCTAAAAATTGACAATTATCTCTTCTATCGGAGAGACAGAAAAGCTAAACAACAGTTGGGGGGTGGTGTCCTCTTCTATTAAAGAGACCTTGTGGTGATGAAATTGAAGTTATACAAAGAATCGATCGATTTGGATGAAGGAACTATTAACTCTCAAAAATACCCTTCGGTTGTTTTATCACCCTCCAAATGAAAAAGTTTCTTCAAAGTTTTACACTAATTCTGAAACCGTTTTAAACATCGATCAAATATATTCTTCTTGGTGACTTCACATTGACATGTCCGAAGATAACAATAAATAACAAAAGACTTTAAACCAAGTTCTTTGCTAACATTCTTGACGAACGTTTTATAATGAAATTTACTCGTATCACTGCAACCTCAAAGACACTTATTGATCTGGCCATTACATCGAAGCCAGATAAAGTTTTGAAAAAAGGAACATCTGCAATGGGGGCTTTCTGATCATGACCTCATTATTTCTTATTGAATCTACGGCGTATAAGTTCATCACCAAAATTGATTTCTGTTAGAAATTACAAGGACATTGATAACGCCAAACTTAACAAGGCCTGGAAAACCTGTCCATGGCATATTATTTCTATGTTTGACGACCCAGACGACTCGTTATGGTGTTGGGAAACATCTTTTAAAAACGTCCCTCCTCTCACATTACAACTAGGAAAGTGAGAGTTCGAAACAACAATCAACCCTAGATGAATGGGGATGTACGTAAAGCTATAAATGACCGCTTCAAACTATTAAATAAAGCAAGACAAAACCCCACGAAATTCCAAAGAATGGAAGGACTACAAAAGAGCCAAAAACAATGCACCAACTTGATAAAACCACTAAAGTAAATTACTGGAGAGAGAAATTTGTGACATGCGAGTCCTCAAAATCATTCTGGTCGCTTGTAAAAAAAATTCAAGGGAAATCAAATAGCCGACACATTGGCCCCTTAAAAAATGAAAATGATACCATTGTTACTGATGACACTGATATAAAGCAAAACAATGAATAATTTTTTTGCTAATATTGGAAAACAACTTGCGACACTCCCACAGACTGACGAATATGGATCTTTGAACTCGTACATTTATCGAGTGACCCCTACTATATCTACAATCCAATTCTCAAAAGAACTTCTTCAAAAATCGTCCAAAGCTGCTGTAAAAATTGGTAAAGCCGGGGGTCCTGATAACATCACCGCTAAGGACCTATCTTTGAACCCGGAAGCCTCAGTTGAGGGTTTACAGTACGTTGTCAAATGTAGTTTATCGTCTGGTACTTTTCCAACTCAATGGAAAACTTCCAAAGTATCTGCAGTCTTCAAAAAAGGCTCTAAATCGGATTGTTCAAATTACAGGCCGATATCATTACTCTCAATCCCAAGTAAAATTGTTGAACATCTTGTCTGCTCACAATTAACTGACCATCTCAGTTGAGTTTAACCTGTGACCTGTGACCTGCGTTTTACACTAACCGCTAGTGTTGTGTGATTGTATTGTATCCTATTTAATAGTGGACATGTAAAATCTAAAAATAACTTCAGACATGAAAAATGATTTCGCACCAATAGCACTAGTGGACGGCAGGCTTTAAAGACCAGTGGATTTTACCAAGTGTAAGCTAACCTGAAAAAGCTAAGCTTGTTAGAGCTGCCTGCTCGAGCGTACTCGACATGAAAACTCTCTAACATCAGGTTATGTAATGCGCATCTTTAGTTAGTCTGTTAAAATCTACTTAAACAGTAGAATTTATTTTTTTACAATATAAGGAGATTTTAGATAATTTACATATTGCTATATATTGTAGATTTAAGTGCGAGACTGGCCTGTCATATCATACTCTTTGACCAACTGAGCATTTGCAATTGCTAACAATCGCACCGAACAATGCTTTGTTCTTTTAGAACAAAGGGGCACTCGATTTTGAAAACGATCGTACGTTCGGCCAAAAATCAGGTTCATCGTGGTCAAGGATAAGCATCAATGCATCTGGATGTTTTTTGAAATAATCTACTTCTCTTTAAATCGCATCATCACATATGTCATAATAAACTCCAGGTCCTGAAAATGTTGGTTTCTTTAAAACAAGTGCTCTAATACGTTCATTACTAAAGTTGTCTTATGCTTTCAAGTGGAGGAATGTAGATAAAACTTTCTACTATTTCATCTAAAACACGTTTATGTGATTTTTTCCTGGTTGTTAGTTTTCTTCCAGGAGTTATTTTACTGTAGTCAACCTGGTTAAAATTTACCTTTCCATAGGTATTTTGTAGATTTCTTGTTGTATTTTATAATAGTTTTACAATTTCGTCTTTACAATCCGATGTGCATTGTTCCAAAACTCTTTCAATCTCCCTCTTTTTTGAAGCAATAATTTGCTCCATTAGAAGCTCAGTTCCTTCAACGATCGAATCAACAGCTGTCTGAATAAAGAAATATTGAAGTGAATTAATTTCGGCATCAATATTTTGAAAATTTACCAATCAATAAATTGAAAATCAGCCTTTAAAAAAAGAATGATTTGACATAAATCTTCAATTTTGAATACTAAAGTTCAAGTTATCATGAGAAGCTAATTTTAATATTGCTTATTTAAACTGGTATCAGAGAAATATGATAAAAATCAAGAACTGTGTTAGTTTATTTCGTTCCCTAATTTTCAATTCCCCCCTTATGAACGAAAGCTGACCATGTTTGAGTTCTTTCGATGTTTTTTCGGATGATAAAAGTTAGTTTACATAATGCTTGTTAAGTGCAAAGCACTTAATACAAAGAATAAAAAAGGATTATAAGTTGATTTGATTAATTTCCTCTTCTAACTCTGATTTGTGTTAGCACTAGCCCGGCATTAGTCCATTCAGCGTCAGCGGTAAGTGAAAGTGTATTGAAGTGTCCTTCTTCTTACCTGGGAAAAAACGCTCTATCAGAAACACTATTACTGCTATTTGAACAATAACTTCATCATCTCTATTATTTCCTGAAGTCAAAGGTGATGATGATGATGATGGATGGGTCTTCTCCACTCCTATAATTTTAATCTGTGCTATTATTGTAGAAAGAGGAATCATTTGTCTCACTCTGGTGATCAATTACATGAATGTCACTATCATTAGTTTCATTAGTGGAAACTTCTTCATTACTAACAGTATTCACATCGCCATTGTCATTATATTCATCTGCATGATGTTGCTTCAATGTGTGTTTGTAGAGGGAGTTATACTTCGTAAAAATGGAAGGACATCCATTTACTTACTCCACATTGTACTTTAAAATTTATTTGTTTACTATTTACAGAATTGATATGCTGAAGTAGTAACCTCAGTGTTAAACATTTGAAATAAGGACAGCATTTACAATGGAAAACAGCGACCATCCATATTTAGACCATTCAACTTTTTGATGTTTTGATCGGTCTGGACTATAGCTTATAGTTTCTATTTTTTTCAAGAAACAAAGTTGATAGATTTCCACAGATTTCCTGTGAGAATTTTAAAAATTGTTGTGCGTATATTGTTTGATCATAATGACTTCTTTTATCAATCTCTTCATTTTACTTTATTATTTTGAAAAAAGGATTCTTTATGAAATCTTCAATGATTATAAAATCTTCAGCAAAAAAGTCTGCTTTGCTCTATCACTAAACCGCGTTTTTGCAAAAGTCTCCCACAAATGCCCGCGAATGTTCACACTCCACATGCAGCAGTAAAGTTTAGTGAATGAATGTCACGAGGCAGGTCACGATGGGAATTCTACAAAACATAGACCAACTATCAAAATCTGCAGCCAAAAAGTTTACAGGTAACTTGTTTATATTCTTTCCTACTCTACTGACATCTTTTCTTGAATTCAGTCGAGCTAAAATTTGAGAATCTCTGTATATATCAGTCGACGGGTACAAAATGCATAGCATAATAGTATTGTATAATTTACAGAACGATTATATAATTTACAGCACTCTCCTTTGTAGAAGCAAAGTTCTATTTTAAAGAATGTTTACTTTTCGAATCCGAGTGAAAGGGAAAACATTCGAATCAGAACAGAGGGATTTCCTCTTAGAATAAACAATACTAGCCGGTACCCGGCGTTGCACACCGGTTAAGCTGTAGCTGAACGCACTAAAAGTCCTATGGATGTTGAAGCTGGCTTAAAAAACGACCCCTCGATCCCTCTCCCGGAGATCTTTTTCTCGCTTCGCTCGCATTAAATACGCCGTCCAGTTTTCGACAATTTGAGAAAATGTCATGGTAAAGAAGAGTGAAATGTAAAAATTACAATTCTTCAAGAAAAAACGGGAAAGCCCCAAAGAATAGTGCAACTTTGTTTTTATCAGATTTAAAAAGATAAATAAGTCAATTCTAAATTGCTTTTTCTAAACCCTTGTCATAACTTTTCAAATTCAAACATGTAAAATGACGTACACACTTTTTAACAGTAACGACGACTTGAAATTTCTTCTCTTGCTTTTTATCGCCCTTTGAATACTGTTATTGTTCGAAAAACCTTTTAATTTTTATGTTTTGATTTACATTTGAAATGCTCTTTTCTATAAAAGAAACTTGTTTTGTTTTGAAAAGAATTCGAATGTCATAAATAAATACGATCGTTAAATACATTCGAAAACATTTCAAACAAAAGAAAAGAGAAAAACAGGATCGGGCAAAGCTGGGCAGAAATTAAAATTACTAAATGTACTAAATTTCAAAACAAAGGCTGAATAAAGTCTAATGTGCCCCGTCTTTTGAAATGGCGCAAATCCAATAGAACAAATATGTGGAGCAAGAGACTAAAAGTCATAATTTTAAAACACAAACAAAGCGAAAAAGAAAGTGGTGACACACAGACACACAAAGCACCGCTATTAATATATAGAAGAAGACGCAAAAAATCAGAAGCAGCCGCCGAGACAATTTTTTAGAAATATGTGTTCTTAGTTTCTAGGAAGGACTTTTCATAAACCTCGATTTTTGTTTTCGCGTTTCCCAAACAATCTCTTCTGATTTCTAGGAGCCCTAAAAACTATATTATTTCATGATATTTTCTGAAATCTAAAAGAAGGTATTTGTCAACATTCGAATGTTGACTGACTACCAAAACCTCTAATTTTTTTCTTCTTGAAAAGTCTTTTGTTTAAACTTTTGCGCAAACTTCTTTGAATCATTATTTGCTATAAGCCTTTGTTTACTTACCCGCATTGAGTCCTTTTTGAGTTTTTTCGTGCACCCTGATTGAAATTTTCAAGACGAAAGTTAGTGACGCGATAGAGCCAGTACACCCCCGAGAGCCGAAAATTAGGTCCGCCTTTATAGTTGGGGCATGCGCGTGCCAATTTTAATGGATTTAGTTCGGCAAATTAAAGATGTCGGTAAAGGCTTGTTGATTACTGATTTATTATCGGGATTCAATTGGTGATCGGGATTAGGTAAATGGTAAAGTTAAAGTGAAAAAATAAAGTTAATCGAATCAATCGAATCCGATCGAAGTCATTCATAAAGTGCAAAAAGATGTAAATCTTCGATCGCTTCGATCGACTTTTGATTCGACGATTGATTCGACCGATTACATCGATCGCCTTCGATTGGCTTCAATCGATTTTCGATGGACGTACCCAGGATACACCCGAAATACAGGTCAAAAATCTCAAAACCTACAAAAATGAAAGACCATGAAATTTTGGCGACCATCAAAAATATGTTCCATCCGGGTCATAAACCATCTTCACATCCAGTCGGTCGATGGTACTCTTAGGTTCCAAATAAACGGGCCCCCCCGCTTGTTAATTTTTCGAAAATTTTCCAACCCCCCCGGACCTTATTAGGACCCCCCCGTTTATTAATCTCGAAGAATATTTTCAGCTGTCAAAGAGAAGGTCCCTTATTTTGCTTTAAATAGCGTAGTTTTAGCCTATTTTTACCTTATTTTTGGGTTTCAGAAGTACAATTTTCAACCCCCCCCCCCAATTAGGTCCCCCCCGTTTATTAAAATCTAGAAAATTTTCCAACCCCCCCGTTTATTCGAACCCCCCCGTTTATTTGGAACCTAAGAGTAAGGGAATTTTTAACCCCTCTCCTCTGGGAAAATCTATTTTCGGCAAAAGATTCTACTATTTACCGACAGGATATATCATCATCATGATTTTCTAAAATGTTGGATTTTTTTAGATCATTTTTTCAAAAATCTCTAGGAAAACGACCAAATTTCAGCAAAAAGTGGGTGTTGAGCTCGAGCGCAAAAATTAGTTCTGCAAAAAATAAATATTTCAGACACTTGTAGTGCAAAAATAAGTTATGCTAAAATTAGTTTCCGCGAAAATAGTTCCTTTAAGGTAGATGATGCATTTCATTGTTACAGTTTGCTGCAACTTAAACCTCCAAATTTCAGGCATAATCTATCTCCTCTTTCTCTTTCTCGGGGTCATCCATTAAGTTTGTATGCCAAGATTTTCAAAATATTTAATCCCTCCCTACCCTTCACTTTTTATAAACCCCTCTCCATAGTTTCTACACTCTAGATTTAAGGGGAGGGGCTTGGAAGGTTTTTTTCCCGTGCTGATTTTTTTGGGGGGTCTTTTCTCTGCTGATTTCTTTTGGGGATCAGCCTATTTAAGGGGGGATTTCATGTTTTTGTAAAAGTTTTGCCTGCCGTGCTAGTTTTGTACCATTATTACATCCAGCTACATCTAAATTAAAAAAATATTTTTGGCTACAAAAAACAACTATGAAATTGTTTGTTATAAAACATTGTAGGAAGAATTCTTTTAGAAGGGTCTTAATTTGTTCCGGTTTTTTTAGGGGATGGTCTTCCTATTTAAAGGGGGTCTTGACCTCTCTAGAAATTATGCTCTCCCCCCTTCATCTATATTTATGGCCACTTTCTCTTCGTCCTGTTTTGGTTTTCTTACTCCCCCTTAGCATCTTCCTTTTGTTTGGTATTTGGGAATATTGTAAATCTTATTTTAAAATTTTCAGAGATGTGGGTAAACATGCCAAGAAATTAATCTGTCGCACAGAGGTTGTTGAAAATGATACAAAAGAGCCCACTTTGTTGCGCCATGTAAGTACAATTCCTCTTTGACCTTCTACATTTTTGGCTCCCATCGTAAAGCAACTTGTGTTAAACTTCTTCTGGTGCTCAAGATTTTTATTTCATATCATCATCATTATCACTAACAGGACTTTTCAATATTTTTGATATTGTATTTTCATGGTTAAGTTCTTGAAAGGTAAATCTTTTTTGGTTTAAAATCTAATCTAACTTCTATTCAATATTTCAGAGCCAACTTAGAGGTCCAATTTATGACCTTCATCACGATACTGTCTTTCTCAGAGGCGGTGCGACAACCCTCACTGCATGAAATATACGTCTTTCCGGGTTCTTGTTATTGAAAACTTAATATTTTCGAGCATACGATTTCGGGCAGATCGACTTTTCCTTATAGTTTTAAAAGAAGATTCAGTTTCTTTAATCTTTAAAAAAAGATGATCTTTTAATATTTCTTACTTTGAAAAGGTGTTAATTTCTTTAGTCGTTTTTCATTAAAATGTAAACATTTCATGTTTCTAGATTGACCATCTTTTCTTTGTTTGCATCGTAAGAAATTATAAAGTTTTTTTCTTGAAATTTAAACGAAAAGATTTTTCATGAAAATATCAAATTTTCATGCCGAATTTATCGAAAATTCAATAACATCAAAAAAATTAAAGATCATCATTTCGAATTTAAAGAACATTACAATTTCTACCTCGAGAAAAAAGTAAGGAGTAGCTTTTCTTGTACCTGATTTAGCAAAAGTAATATATTTTCTATTTTATGAGAGCAAGATGAAAATGTCTTCTTTAAGTGATTTCTTGATTGACAAGATTATTTTTTCGCTAAAAAATGTTATGATGTCCAATGAAAAACCCCTGTGTCTGGTAGTGTGGTGGCAGTTCACCATATTTGGTCCCCCATCTGTTTTTTTGAGACTTAGAAGTTTTAAGCCGAAAAGAGAAAAAAATGCCCTACATTTAGATGCTCACTTTGCAAAATGCAAACTTACAGAATTGCCTACCCAGTTTGCCCCATATTTTATCTATCCATCTCTGTACTGCCGTAGACCTGGTGGGACCAACTACAATAAAATTGGACCAAAAATTCGTCTGATGGGGAAATGTCCTGTATAAAACTTCCATCCTCACAGTAAGAGTAGCTCCACCGCGGGGCTGTGACACTATGACAGGGGTGCAATTAGCTCTCTTTTTACCCTAATGCTATGTAAATCTTTTAAATTCCAGATTTTTCTTTTAAACCGTTGATTTTGACAATAACAACAGATCAACAATAACTGTTGAAAATGCCAACCACACTTGGCCCAACTTCAGCATTTTTTGCATTATTATCACGATCACGCAAATCAGCAAAATAAATGGACAATCACGCTTCCCTTTGAAAAAATCACGTATCACGGCTCAAAAATCTTTCAAATTACGATCACGTTTTGACCTTTCATCACGCAATCACGAAAAATAAATTCTCAAATCATGTAATCGCGCTGCAAAAAAGTTCCTATCACGTCATCACGAAAGCTTCTTCGTAGGCCAAATTTGTAAAATCATAGATCGTATAAAAAACCCTGGTCTGGAAGCCTTTTACTTCTAATTCCATTGTTTCTGACTTGAACTTACGTTGAGAAATTAGTTTGTTTCTCTTTTCAAGAGAAGTACTTGGTAATAACGTAATCAAAAACTGAGCAAATCAATTTTCTTCCTTCAGGGGGGGGGGGGGTTCAACATTTATTATACCAACCCATAGCCCAAAAACCTGACTTTTGACCTTTTGAGCTAAGTTAACACCACCACCCCAAAATTGGTATCGATACCAACTTGAAAATCATAATTTTCAGAGAAAGGGGGGACCCACCCCCTTATTTTGGTATCGATACCAACTTGAAAGCCATAATTTTCAGAAAAACTAATTTAGTACCAATACCAATCTGACAAATTTGAGTTTAAAGCTGTTTAAAGGGAACCCACCCCTCCCACACAAACAGGGTACTAAGAGAAACTTCAAAAAAACTCATTTTTGAAATACTCTTGCTTTCTTCAACACAACACAAAAAATGTCATATGCTAAAATAGAAAATGACTGAAAACTGACAATGTAATAAAAACAAACCCAATGAAGCTAGCAAAATCAATCTGAATCAATATTATCTGAATATAATTGATGTGCAAAAACTAGGACACCCCTGTCTCAGTGCCCCGATAGAACTTTTTCCTTCAGTGGGGATGAAAATTTCTATCAAAATGCCAATGGGGATAGAAAATCTATTGTTTCCAGCTCGAAAATTCCAGTGGGGATGGTTTTGGAGTGCAACTTTTTACATTCAGTTTTCAATGGGGATAAAATCATAGAGCAATTTTGCAGTGGGGTTGAAATTGTAGGTTATTTTTTCCACCGGGAACGATTTTTTGGTCTATTTTTCCACCGGGGTGGGGTGTCCACCGGGTCTGTGACACAGGGGTGTACTAGGAGAAGCTATTATTAGTACATAATTTTAGAACAGAATAGATTCACTCATTACCAAATGCTATCACAGAAAAAATGTTTTTGCTTCAGGCTTGATCAAAAATAAAACTTGGAAATATCGATCGAAAAAGTCCAAAATAAACAAACTTCAAAGTCATTTATATACTTTTTACTCATTTACAGTCATTATACTCAAAAGCTAAAACAAACCCATTGAAACCTGTTTAGACTGATGTGTACCCCGGAGTATTTTCTAGCTATAAGGGCAAAAATTTGGAAATTTTGCTGTCATTTTGATATGGATACCAAGTTTCTGGACCATATTATTTAAAAAAAGGGGTACCCACCCCCTATTTTGGTATCAATACCAACTGAAGATAACTCTTTTTTTCTAAAAAAGGGGGATTCCACCCCCATCAATACCAACTTGACTTTTCAGACTTTTAAAGGAAAAAGAGACACCACCACCCGGCTATGGGTCATCTGGTATCTGGATGTTGACCCCCCCTGCTTCCTTTGATAATACATAACAAAGGAAAAAGCTAACAAAAAGTTAAAACAATAGCTTCCAGACCAGTGTTTATAAGGACTATGGTAAAATTGATAAGATAAGTTTGATCAAACAAAATCCAAGGTTTCTAGAAGTCTAATTGGCTAGTAATATTTTAACTTTGTTTAAGGTGCAAAAACTCATCGATTGCCCCATTAATTAAAAAAAAAATTTTCGCAAGATATTCATCACCCGAGGAACAAGTGAGCTAAATATCAGTTAAATTGGACTATGTTAGACGTCTCGCTTAAAATCGATCTGTGCATGTTTTTTTTGTATTGGAAGTTTGTCATGGCTTGGATCACAAGATTTACGTTTCGCTATTTAAATGATGCAGTCAGTTTTTATTTGACGTCAGTTAGTCAACACGCATTTTGTGCAGTTCTTCAAAAATGGTTGAAATTTAGCAAAATCAAAAACATGAACAAAAAAACCGACAAAAAGCAAGAAAAACAACCATTTGAAGAAGCTAAACAAAACCAAACATGCACTCCCACCTCCTGCTCAGATGATGATGACCAAAACCGTCTAAAATGCCGAAAATGCCACCGCATGGTACACTACGAGTGCACACAATTACCGCTTTATCAGCTGCAAATTTTTGCCAACACTTATAACGAACAATATCTATGTCAGAATTGCGTGCGGATAACACGATCTCTAATGAGTAAAATAGGTGAGAACTCGTATCATATGATGCAGAGGGAGATTGAGAAGAAGGACGACGTCATTAAAAAGCTCAACAACCAGCTAGCAAAGAACCGCAGCCTTAAGAACGATATCGAAAACATCTTAACCAATAAGATGGCTGACTTTGAAATAAAAACCAAGCAGATTATAAAAGAAGAAATAAAGCAAACGACGAATTACATAGAGAAAACATCAGAAAAAACATACGCTGAAATAACTAAGAAACACAAGGATAATTTCAAATCAGCAGTGAGAGAACACCAACAAGAAAACAAGAATGAAGAAAGAGACATCGAATCAAGAAAACGAAATATTATTATACATGGAATGGTGGAATTAGAGGTAGACAACAAAGAGGAACAACAGGAACAAGACAAAATAGATATTGAAGGTATACTAGGTAACATTGGCGTTCAAGATATCAAACCGTCCCACCATCATCGCATTGGACAAAACCAAAAAGGGCTACATTGGCGTCCAATCAAGTTGATCTTAAAAAGTATAGAGGAAAAAGAACGGATAATGAAAAATCTGCATAAGCTGAAACGATTCAATGAAATTGGTGGCTATAGCATCACAGACGACTTCACCATCAACGAAAGAAAAATTATTAAAGATATGTGCCAAAAGGCGAAAAAAATGAATTCAAAAAATGACGATTTCGTTTGGCATGTAAGAGGAAGCCCTAGAACAAACCTTCGCCTAGCTCGAAAACCTAGGACAAAGACCAAAACAACGTCTTCTCTTCTGTCCATATCTTCTGAAGACTGGACGACAGATGAAGAATTAGACAATTTATACATTTAAAATTATTTCGTAGAGGTCGATAGACCTGTGAAATATAATTCTATGAATAAATAAATAAATAACTATAATCTTATGTTTTACAATTAAAGAACTCAATACACATCTGTCTCCCAGCCCCGGAGGAAACTTTTTCCCACAGGGAACCTCAACCCACTGGGAAATTGACTTTGATTTCATCCCAATTCGAAATTTATTTTGGAAATTTATAATCTTTACAAAAATAACGGTAATATACACTAACTCGGGTTTGTTTCCAATCTTTTCAAATGTCCAGGAACAATATGGCTAGCGATGATGCCTACAAAGATTTTTTATTTTTAAGTCTGAAATCCCGATACTTCATTATTGTTGAAAAATACAATGCAAGGCAATTTTTTACGCCTTATATATTTTAATCAAGGGCAAGCTTGTAGAAGAAAAAAAAAAGAAAAATTTCTTTGAGGCATTTTTTCATAAATTAAGAATAATATAATCCTTAATAATCCTTCGGCAGCTATCTTTGTTTCGTTGAGTATTTTAAATGTATAGTGATTCACTTTTTTAGATCATAGCATAAAATTGTTTGAAATTAGATATTTCGCAAATCAGCCGAAAATAATGGTCCGTGAGTTTGACAGAATGAATCGTGAAAGTATATAAAAAGATATGACATTTTTTATCTACTTTGAAATACTATTCATCTTTTCGACAGTTTGAAAAAATTTCGGTGTCAGTATTTCGTAAAAAATGTGTCGGTATTGCGGTGATTTTGTGAAAAACTGTCGGTATTTCGGTGTCCAGGATCCTCGTACACTTATATTTAGTATTGAAATTAGTGTTGTGCACGAAAAGTTAAAAAGAAAACGATTCGATTAATTAAACTTGTTAAAATTCAACTCAGATGATTTATTTAACATGACGGAAGAGAAAAATCAATTCATACTTTCTCTTTCTTTGCGATATTTCAAAGGCGATGAAAAAATTGGTTCGGCGGTTTCATCAAAAAAATTACAATTAACTGTTTGAACTGAACAATACCATTCCCTTTGGGACCCTGTGTTAACACATTTATAATTGTGGAGAAACTACGATATTTTCAATTGCAGTCCAATTAAGTCTCTTATTGAAAATGGTTTATCAAAAGATTTTAATTGGCAAAAAATTAAAAGGGGAAAGATAGATCCTTGACCTGTCACGAAATCTTAGCATGCTTTTTATGTGAATGTGGACTTTTACTGAAAATCTTTGTAGTTTCCAAAAAATAAACTATTCCCTTGAAAATGAGGCTGGAGTTTGAAAATTAAAATCAAGCAAAACTTTTATGGGTCAATAAAAAATTAATTTCTACGCAGACACCAACGAAATTTTTGTTTTTGCGAAAACAAGAGAAAATTAGGAATTAGAGAAAAACTTAGTCTACATATATCTTATATATATCATTCAAGAAATATTTTTTATAAATCAATACTTTAATACTCGAAATTTTAAGTTTAAAAAAATTAACTCTATTGTCACCTTTATGAGGCCCCCCAGCGGCACCCCTAATCACGCCATAACGCAAAAAAAAATTTCTCCGTCACGCATCACGAAAATCGCTAAAATTTGTCATCACGCAAAAAATAGCGAAAAATAGCCCAAACCACGCATCACGCCTCAAATTTTTGCTCTATCACGCATCACGCCAAAATCTTGATCACGCCATCACGCAAACCACTGGGGGGCCTCCTTTATAGAAAGTAACACGAGTAGATTTGAAAAATTAGATCAAGCTGCGGTTCAGGAAAAATGGTTTTAAAAAACATTTTAGATGAAAATTCTAAGAATGAAATATTTTTTATCATTTTTTTACCTACTAAAAGAAATTATTAAATCAATTCTCGATTGCGTTTAAAGATTAGTAGTTCAAAGAAGACCTTAGTCTTGGTAGTACAATCAACACGTTATGACCATTCATGGATGTCTGAACATTAACAAATTTAGAATGTAAACGTCTGATTGGAATGAAGGAAGCTGGTCCAGTAGAACAGCATAATGTACGATGCCAAACTTCTACCGGCTTACCATAGTAGTCTTTCGATTCAAATTCTAAAAACCATGAAACATATGCTAGAATATGAATCGTTGGCGTTTCTTTGTAAAAAACAGTATGCTTCAATATATGTTGAATTTGGCCTGGCCTTGGTTTCAAGGGCATCTGATCAAAGGGTACAATATTACCATTTTCAGTCGACCAAAATGCCTGTACATAACTTGACTTGAAACTTCTGGAAGAGCTCCCGGCAAAGATATCTTTTCCATCACGAAACACTTCTGTTGTCTTCCATGCTGATGGTGATATGGTCAGGTTATTGTATTTTTCTGGGTATAGATTTTGATATAAACATTTAAGGTGATTAAATTCACGATCCGAAAAGTTAAAAATCGTAAATTTTCTAGGAAAAACAATATCGATCATACCTGTCCAGCATTCTTTATTTCGGATGTCAAAATTTCTAGAGCCCCAATAAGTTCTCTCTGAAATGTCTATTATGTTCAAATCATTTAAAGTTCCCCTGTTTACTCTTTCTTCGAAAAGTTGTGTGCAACAGTCTCTGAGGTTGTAGAAATCTTCGTCAACTTCAGGAATCGGCAGATTAAGAATGTAATTATCCCTTGTAAATCGATTCATTAATTGTAACTCTACGTTTCGGTTATTTGTTGGGATATCCCCAAGTATTCCATTATATCTCTCAAATGAAAAAAGCCAAAAGGCGTAAATTGGTCCAAAATCAAGAATACAATCTTGGAGATGTAAATGCAAATGCATATTTGGTGTTACAAAGGCCTTCCCATACAATTGTTCAACTTTGATACAGAACCTTTTAAGAAGATTATGAGCATTAGTGATATCTTGTTTGGTAATTATCTTCACACAGAGAATTTGACAGGCTAAAACAAAGAGTCGCCAACACTCAAGATGCTTAGTAGGTAACAATCCCTTTAGGGCAAATATGGAAAAAAAAATTATTGTCCAATTTTTCCACTCATCTGCTGTCAGTTTACTAAAGCCAGAGGTAATCTTCTTCGGTAGTTTCCCAACATCTGAAGGCGCCTTAAAGAGAAAAAGATATCATTCAATAGGCTGGGAATAAATATAATTACAAATCTGTTTGAAAGCTTACGTAGTTTGAAAATGTAAATTTTTACTTTCAAAAATTGTAAACTTGCGATAACTTTAAAAATGTTTTCAAAAACCATAAAGTTGCTTGGGTCTGATAACTTTCTGTATTGCTTTATCTACCGGAATCATAACTTGTAGTAAAAGTTAATACTGTAGCAAAAGTGATCTGGAAAACAGTTTTCTCTCTAATTGAGATGGGGAGCCCCATACATACCTCAGCCATGTCAACTCTGTCCTGAATTGTCAATAGATCGTTTTTGGATAGAAGTTGTTCTTCTTTCCATTTCTTCATCATACGTTTGGCTGTTCCTATAGGTGATTTCATTCATAATTCTGACATGTCTACGTTCAATTGGCAATTTAAAATTGCCGCAAAACCAGGCATTACAGTACTCTAAAAAAATCCCAGATTGCAAGTCGAAAATCAAGGGATAATCTTTAACGGTGTACAGCTAAGAAGCCTTGGTAGGATCCTCAAACAATAAACACTGTAGGTAGGTATTTGAATAAAAATTTCACCTTATTTCAAAATTAACAGGAAGTGGTAAGATTTGACATACCTAAAAAAAGATTGTGCATCGGATCAACAATAGTCATTATAACCAAATCTGTGTATGGAAGCTCCGATAAAACAGAATATCTTGTACCGTACTTTGATTCAAATTGTTCACGCTGTGTAGGAGTCCTTGCTGATAAGATCTCGGTCATTTGCATTCTGTGCTCATTGTTATTTCGAGGTATCCATGTTTCCAGGTCAAAACCACTATAGTCGCGGGCACCGATCGGGCCAGGAAATTCCTTTTTGCATTTCGAACAACCTTTTACTGCACAATGTCCTGAAAATTAAATTAAAATGAGTAGAAAGATTTCAATGTATAAAACAAGATAATATTAAACTCAAATAAGACTAAATTCCGAAAATTAAACAGCTGGTCTAAATTCCTAACGTTAAAAAATGTAAAATTTTATATTTAAAACCTCACTTTCCTGGGTTATTGATACAGGGTTAGTTATCTGGATTTTATGAACAATAAAAATCTAAAAGTACCTAAAAATCCACAAAGCTTTCGAGCTGCAGGGATATCACATCCGATAATTATCAGGGCAAGCCGGAAGTCTTTAACAATATTGTCAGATTTAAGCTTAATTCCAATGAATGCTTCTTTCAACTCATTGACAAGTGGCTGTAGAAATGTATTTGTTGATGGTTCACTCTCGAGATTCGGAATAAGACCAGCTAAAATTACATTTTTCCTTTGATGTCTCTCAACGCGAGGGAGATTTAAGATAACTAAATAGATAGCTCCGACAGAAAAGTTCTTCACATGCTTAAACGGTTGAAACCAGTCAACATTCAACATAAGGCCATAGTTCCTAGGGAGATTAAAAAAATTGACTGAATTTTCGCCAAATCCACTAAATTGTTTCCAAACCCGTCCATCATAAACGTCACTCATGCTATTTTCATCTTGCCTCAGTTTTCTCCAATGTTCACATGAAGTTTCAAAATTAGGATTGTCAAGTAAGCCCTGTAAACTTTCTTTTATCGACTGAGAACAGAATATTTTGAATGGATACAATGCATATCCTCTTGATGGAGTAGCAATTTTTTTCATTAGCAGGTTACCACACTCAGCTTGTCTTGCCTTTTGGGTGTGGTTGGGAAATAAAACATTATTGCAACGTTTAGAAATATTTTCGCCGCGTACCTTGATAATACACTCGTGTAATTCATATAGTTTTAAGCATTTTGTACAAACAGCATATTTCTTGAAGCTCTCTTTTCTTGTACCAAGGTACTTATGAAACAGGTACATAGAGGAGGGTAGATCTTCTTCCGCGCTAATAGAAGTATTATGCTGATTGATTCCATTTATAAGTTTGCTCAAAAATTTGATTAAGCATGAAAGCGCAGCGTCAGTTATTCCAAAAACAAACTGCCAGAGAGCCAAGAAATAAACAACTACTTTAATGAATGTTGATGGAGTTTCCAAATCACCGGTATTTCTAGGATAACTTCCCTGAAACATTTCGACGGTCATTTCTTGTAAGATATCCTCGTTTACTATGTCGTTTGGAAGTGCAATTGGATCTGTTGGCTGGGTTGGGATGACCTATATGTTTTCTATGGTATTTACTTGACCACGTTCTTCCGCTGGTTCCTGCTGTAATTCATTATCAGTCATAGCCTCACGTTGAAGTTCATTAAATTCGTCTGTCATGCTTATAAGGTTTGGTCGTTTGCATTTTGAAACGTGTCTTGTAAAGTATCTGGGTGAAAATGTTCCAGAGCAGTAACATACATTTTCTGAAAATAAGAATTTTACAATTTAACATTGAAATTAAAAAGTCATGGGTTAAGTAAGAAAAGGTGCAGCAATACCCGAAAATAGAAATAGTTTAGTCTAATTGTATTTTGGATGTTAAACACCATAATTTCATCGAGGAAAATTTCGTCACCTGATTTTGATTTTTCCAGAAGGACGTACATCATCCCAAGATACAATTTAGCCAAGTGATTTGCTTAGCAGCAAAGCTAATTTATACACCCCTGCATCACAAAAACCGTTTAGATCCTATCGCTCAAAACAATCGGCTGAATTTTCGACCCCTACCGAAATGTACCCTAAAATATCAAGCTGCAAAGAAACCTTTTCCCGAATAGAAAAAAAATACTAGAATTTCGGTTATCCTCAAAGATTCTGGACCTGTAAACAATATAGTTCAAAACCCTCGCTCATTAAAAGAATTATTTAGCATTCCCTTTAGCATTTGGCTGCTTCAAGTTAACCTGCTTCAAGTTAAGAATTCCTCACCAGGTAACTGAGACAGGGATGTATTTACATAATTGCATGTTAAAATATTTGGTGGGGCGGTATTTAGGTTAGCGAGTGCCTCACTAAAAACCGAGATTTTTTATCCCGTTTCTTAGTGAGTTCCACTTTGGTGCGCTTTTGAAAATAAGGAACCAAACGGTGGAGGGTGCGATCGGTCTCGGGCAGATAGTGGGCCCTTATATGTAAACTCCATGGCGGACAGACCCAAACAAATCCTAACAAACCAAACGGTGGTGCGCAAAATGGTAGACCTCTAGAGTGAGGAGCGTTGGAGATACAGACGAAAAAACATAAACAAAGCAATGCAAGGGAATCTGTTTTTGTTTTGGTTCAAAGGTTTGGCAAATTTTTTTGACAGCCAAGAAAAGGAAAAAATACAGCAGTCAGTCAAGTTTTGCATTGTTTTTTTTTTGTGTAGCACATGAAATATTTTTAAATGAAGGAAGTTTTTTTTATCAATAATGGATGAATTATTAACAAGTAAGTTTGATAGTTATACAGCTCAGTAACTTTATTTATTTTTCTCTAATTACACATTGTATATATCTAGTTAAAAACTATGAAAGAGACAGTAGATAGATGGTTTAGATTTTATGTTTATGAAAGCCTCTACTGAAGAGATGCAAACCTTAAACATAAGACTTATTCCATCGTCCTTGGTAAAATAGTGTTAAGTCTGGGTCCGAATCCTGTGGTAGACAAAACTATAAACATTTTTTAAAACCTAAAACATTATAAGGGTACAAGAGGTCTCTTTAATTTATCAAAAACAATGAAATAAACCATATGTGAAATAACCTCCTGTACCATGGAAGTGGCAACTCGTCTACTAGCCACGCTTAGCATTATTTGACCGGGGACAAATTTTTATTTCATTATTAGATCCAGATATTGAGTGGTCAATAGAGGTAGAGTCAAACTGTGTTGCATGTAAAACACCAGTTCCAGTCAGTGGAAAGCATGTTTATAATGTCAATCCAGTGATAAGATCTGCTGATCAGTTCTTGCCAAAGCCAGTGCTAGATCGTATCGGAATAGCCAGTCAAGGTGGTGATGATAAACTTTGCAGAAAGTGTAGAGATTCGTTATTCAAAATAAAAAATTTGTTCGCAAAAATTTCAACTTTACGAAAAGAAATGATCAATCCACAACAGAAAGAACTTGAGAAAACCAGGCCAATTTCCAACTGCTCTGTCCCAACTCCCATATGTATACCCAGCGACAATCCATGTAATTCCAAAAACACTTCTGTTGATTCTGATAATTCTCACCTCCATACTGGTGTGAAAATAACATCGCAAGGATGGTCAAAGGAGCGTACACTACCTCCAGAACTTGCATCAATAGGGAAGGCCCTTTGTCGTGGGAATATCAAAGATGTGGTTTTGGCAGCATACAAACAGCCTAAAATGAAGGAAATTATACATAAATTGGTCATCAAAGACGTACAAAAAAGAAGCAGATGACATGTGCTGCAAGAAAAAAAACCATCAATCCTGAGAACAACTCAAAAATCAAAAATGAAAATATTTAGCTTTCAAGATTTGGTGAAAGAAATGGAAAACAAAGCCCCACTCAGCAAGAGTTTGTTAATGGCGATTGCAATCAAGAATGAGAAAGATTACCTCGCAAACCATTGGAAGGCATCAATATCGTCTGCCATATCTGTTCTACTGAAAAACCGCTGTTGCCATATGAATGCATATCAAATCCTCATCAATACCATTTTGCAACATTCAAGTCATACCGTGAGTCAATCAATTTATATTTATTCGCTAAAATGAAAAATGGGAAACAAGTCTATATTTTTTGTGTGCATTCTTGTTTGCCTTTAAAATATTCTGTCATAATTTCATTTAAGCTTTGCTGTTCAAATAGTAGCTAAAAATAAAGAGAACTGAAGGCAATTCTATCAACAACTACAAAAAAGTTATTATCTAATAAATAGTTTTTTCTTCAAAGTTTACTAACGTACAAGTCTATATTAATCTATCTATTCCTGTGTTAACCATGCACAGGAGACTAAATAAAAAATTATCATTCTAGTGTAAAGGAACAAATTTTAATGAAAAATTATTCAAAATTTTATTAATTCCTAAGAGAACTTAATTTTTGCAAAGAAATAATTATAAATAGTTTAGTAGCTATCATAAAACACGCCATTTTTTATTTTCTTTTAGAATACAATCCGCAGGTTACAGCCTCTACGTCTTACCACTTCAGTTACAACCTATTACAACAAAATGAATGAGTATGGTGTAGATTTTGATAAAAAGCTGAAAGACAAGGTTGAAGTTGAAACAGAGAGAATTGCTCAAGAAAATGAAGGAAACCTCATTCAAGTACTGTGTAGGAAGAAGATACACACACTAAAACGCGTTCCAAGGATATCTCTTGATAAAACCGCAGAAATCCCAGTCAAAGTTATTAAGTCACAAAAATTGGGAAGATTTAACATAGCACCAGATAGTGACAGCGATGAAGAGCAAGAGCGTCAACACAATAGATTTTCTGATCATAAAGTAACTATTGACTATAATCATTTCAAATGAGACTTTCACGTACTCCTTGTTATTCATTATGATAGAATGATACTTCTCCTTAAAATGAACTCGGAGACTTTTTTTGCTTTATAAAATATGAATTTGTGTCATTACTTTAAAATTAATGGATTAATTTTCCTTCAAAAATACAAATTCACTAAGATTTGAAGTTTTGAAGTAATTAACCCAAATATCTATTATATATAGTTTTTTTTTTCTTTGAAGCTCGAATTACGCAGTGCTGTGCTGAAAATACCTTCAAAACCAACAAAGTCCCGGCCAGTTGATAATGGGCGCAAGGTGACTATCGATAATCTGGACAAGAAACAGACAACCCATGATGAGACCCTTGAAAATAAGGATGAGGTATGGCAGTTTCAAATCTGTTTTAAATCCTTTAAAACTTGATTTTGTTGGAATACATATAAGCGATAATTACTGAAATTTATCTATACATCTCATAAATTTTGAATAAATTTCTTTTTATTTCATATCCTTTTATTCAGTTTGTGCATTGGACATCCTGGATGTCAACTGAGAACAGATGTCCATGCAATGATTTTTCTGATGTCAATGACAGAAGTTTAGAAGACTTGGAAAATTCAATTTTTTTGCCGAGTGACGCAGAGCAATTAATTCAAAGAAAGAATTACATTTCCCTCATTGGTCGGGTTGTAACCAAATATATACCATGTCTGAAATTTCTGGAAGATCACACGGACAAGCATATAGAAAATCGATATTCACATTTATTATCAGAACCTACTGAAACTGTAAGTTTAGAATACTTTACTTGGTTAAAAGCTTTGAATCTTTCATTGTTGTTTTTCTTATCAAAATTTAATCATAAAATGCAAAAAACTTTGATAGATAATATGAGCAATTTCATAAATAATCCTCCAAAAAGATTTTTTACACTACTACAAAAGTGGATATTGAATAAAGGGTCATAAGTTCTTTCTATTTTAGACATTCCTTGGTGTCCTATTTGAAAACGAGAATACAAGTGATGGTATGCTTAACATATTGGGTGGGCAGAGGTGGTAACATCCCTTTGGACCTATCCCTGGAACATTTCAATGGTTTGATCAAAGTAGGATTACGTAAAATGGGTCCTAACAACACTAATAAACATGCTGTAGATAGATTTTGCCGTTCCCTTGAGGTGAACAAAGAAATTATTGCAAATTTTGATGCAATGGTGGGTAAAATGGATATTGGCGGTGGTAACCACAAGAAGGCTGATGTCACTGTTGACTTGAGAAAACTGGTTGGCGAAATGCTTGAAGGAAAAGCTTTGGTCTTTGAAACTGGTCGTCGATTTCAGACTTACAAAAACTTTTCACAAAGCCTTTTGGAAGGTTTAAATTTGAGTGAAACATACAAATGGATTGAATTGCACAAAAAAAAGACAAAATCAGGAATGTTTGCTAGATAAATTGTTATGACTATTTATGTACTTTATTTTAAACAAGGTTTTATAAGAATTATCAATGAGTGAAAATTGATCTTAATTTGCAAATTTGCTTCTGAAACAAAAACGAGTAATGCTGATTTCATTATGATAATTTGAAAAAATACCAGGACCCTGCAATAAAGCATTATGTAAAAGTGGAGAGCAATGAAATGTAAACTATCTAGCTTATAAACAAAAGAACTTACAAACAAAATACTGTATAATATCGAATGTTATGGTGCAGTTGAAACTATAATACTATTAAAATTCACTCATATTTATGTAATTTTATTAATAATAATCATCATCATCAGTCATATCATCATTGTAAATATTGGAATAATCTGGATCTGACTCAAATTCACTTTCATTTGACACAATCAAACCTTGCCAATGTTCTTCTACAAAATTTTCTTCTAACTCATCATTGTCATCTTCCTTTAAAGAACCACAATCTCCAAAAACCAAGCTAATAGTATTGAGGATTTTCACAGCATGTCGTTTTTTCCAAACCTCAACGTAGTTGTAAACATCAACAAGATTAAAAATTTTATCAACATTTGACATTACTTGCTGAATTTGAAGTTCATTAAAGGAAAACAAAGTTGTAGGCAGTGATAATTTACTTGAAGTTGGTATCATTAAATCATTTCGTAATATTTGCTCAACATCTTCCTTTTGGGATTTGGTGATAGATCTGACCTTTACTTCTTTGATACACATCGATAGATCGTCAAATAACTGAACTTCATGATTTAAATCACATATACAATCCCTTGAACAATAGTCACAGCATTGACACCCAACCATTCCCTCCTCTCCTGAAGCCTCGAAACTTTCACGTAGCTGCCTCCTTCTACAACTCTCCTTATTTTGTACATAAGTTCTCATTTCATCACTTGTAAACAGCATAAGCATGCCATTATAAATTAAGTGGCATTTGCTTGGTTCACCATCTCTCCCTGCTCTCCCACATTCCTGAATGTAACTTTCTATTGATCGAGGTGGTCCAAAATGGATGATCTGAGTGATACCCTTTGTATTTACACCCATTCCAAAAGCTGAAGTGCATATCAAAATTTTGATGTTACCCCCTTTGTCAGTCATGTCTTCGACTATGTGTTCCTTCACTGGATCAGGTGTTTTAGCATGAAACATATCTACCCGTCGTTTACGTTCATCAGGTACCGAGCTCACAGAATTTATTTCCCAAAATAGCTTTGAAGTGGTGTTTGTACTAAAGTGATGTTTGTTTGCGTGATTGACAAATAATAAGTGTTCGAGGGTAATCATGTAAATTGTTTTGAAATATATCAATGAAGTTGTCAAAAATCTCTTCTACTCGACATTTTTCTACATAGTTGACACTGAATCTAATATTGTCTTTCAGAGGTGATTTTACAACAGAAAATGTATTTGAATGACAGAAAGACAAAAGGGAATAAATTTTTAATTTGTTGGTTGCAGTGACAGTTGCTGATAATGCAATGAAGGGAACATGTCTCAAAATTGAGCGAAGTTGGTCTAATTTGTAGTACCATTTTTCTGAACGCATTGCGGTTAGATTGAGAATTCTGATCCAATCCCCTAAAAAAATGTTTGATAGGATACGTTTAATTTCTAAATTATTATAACTTTGAATTGTACGTACCCATCTTTATCTTTATTAATATATAAATACGAATTTGAGCTGATGATGTTTTGTACACAGTTATATATGTTAAAAATTTGTATATAATTCTGAAACAATTTTTTAACAGCATCTTACTTCAAAATGTAGTTGTCACAAAATAAAAAGAAAGATGCCGAAATGAAATGAAATACCTTACCTGTTTTTTTATATGGGCCGAAAGTGTCAAAAGTGTGAATAAATTTTGCCTTGGTATTGAAAATGTTTTTAGAGACTCAGGAGTATTTTTTCAATGAACGCTTGAAATGTAACGCAAAATTTTGATAATTTCTAAAAGGCTCATCTTTGAAAAACTGACAGTTAGTGGAAGTGTCTTTTTAATCTGCCATGAAGTGTTATAAAATTCCTTATTGAATGATACGTTCTTCTACTAAGAAGTCTAAAAAATGGCGTAGAAGCAAGAAACTGAAAATTGATTACAAAACATACGTCACAAACACGGAGTGCTGACTTTTAGTTTTAATGACTTGTTCTCACTTGTTTCCGTAATAAAAAGAAAATCGCTATTGTGAACTTTGAACATGCTTTAAATGGAGGTATTTCCACTAACTGACTGAAATAATTTTATATATATATATGCCAGTCAGCCTGTCCCAAGCCAGGATAAAGACAGAGGGACCCAGAGAGGACTAATTACCCTTTCATTGTAACATCGTCTCTCTAAGAGGAAAAAGAATTCGGCCACTCTTTGTTGTTTGTAGGTCTGACAGGAGAAAACATTTTATTTTCATACTATATATATACTTATAAAGTTTCCATAGTTTTAATGAGAATCTTGCTAACTCTTTTTGACAAGAGAAGTGTTTGAAAAAAATGACAGTTTCTTACCATTCAACTATACAATGGGCTTCATCAATTGCAACACCAATGACATTCTCTTTAAATGTTTGGGATGACAATGCATTTCTCCAAACTGGGATATCTAATACTTCCGGCGAACAAAAAAGATGACTGACTGCCACACCGCCCTCATCAGTTATAATGTCATCTAACTTTGTGTGACAGTTCAGGATTTTAGCATTGAATCCTTGCTTTTGGAGGGTATTCATTTGGTCGGCCATCAAAGCTTTCAATGGGGAGATTATTAAAATTGTCGAATAGACCGGTTTGTCTGGAACAGACTCATACATAAAATCATGTATCAGTGGCAAGCTTTGATAAATGAGGCTTTTTCCAAAGCCTGTAGGAACACTACAAAATACATTTTTGCCAGCAAAGACTTGTCTTATGCATTCAATTTGCTCGTCATGAAAATGTTCAATCTCAAAATGTCTACAAGCGAATCTAACACTTTCTTCAAACTTTTCCATTCTAACTGTGTAACTTTTCTCTAAATTAAAAAAAAAGAAGATTACCATGTATTTGCAGCTACCAAAAAGATTATCTCTGTTTTGTGTTTAAAGCAAAAAGGTAAACAAACTATGTGAAATTCAGGGAAATCCAAAAAAATTCTCCATCGCCAACAGCTCGCAAAGTTAAATAATTCCAGTTAAGACATGATGCATTTATCCATATAGACGACTTGAGCTACGACTGAGTGCGACCTAAGCTCCCGCCACCACGGCTGTTGAAAGCTACGGCAAAATCGCGATTGCCGAGAACAAAATCGGAGCCCGAAAACCCGGGCTCAAAACATTCGAAAAAGTCGCAAAGTGGAATAGACGTTAATTGCGTAGAAAAAACGCGGGTGACGTCTAGTATAGGCTATATTTAGGTTTGGTAATATTTCGTTATTTGATGAAAGAATTTCTTAATTTTCTAAATCCCAAGCATAACCGCCTTTTAGCAAAAGTAAAATCATCCCTTTTCAGGAAAACTAAAACAAAGAACTTAAAATGAATAAAAATGACGAAAAAAGTTCCTACCTATTCATTTTTGACCAGCATATGATTTCTTTTTTTTTATTCTTTCAACAAACCACCATTTGGTTCAGTTTGGATTAAAATGTGAATGAATTAAATTCTAATATTTGCTAATCTATACACCTATAACATCCACTCGTAAAAAAAACGACTGAATTCCGGAGATAAAAAGAACACGCAACAGTGAATGCACACACGCCCCTCTAAGGCAGCACTTTTGTGTTGTAGATATTAGGAAACTTTAAGTACAAAACACTCCTGCCTCAGGAGAATTTTATTAAATTTGAAGAAAACAAGAAAGGGATGATGATTACAATAAACTTTTTGATTACATATTCGCATTGGGAGTCTGCAGTGTGATAAATCTTGCTAGATTACAAATACTGTAGTTCATGCCATGCAAAAGAACCAAACAGGCAGGGAATTCATAAAAAAAGAGGAAAAGAAAAGATTACTCGTTCATCGTTCAATGATAATTAAACACCACTTCATTGAAATATCTGACCAATCAGAATTAAGTATTTCTCTTTTTTTAATTGCGAGCAATTTTTGACTTCGAACACTATCTTGTTACAAAAACGTGATCATTCTCGACTTGACAACAAATTTCAACATAAACAGTAATACAGTATTAAAGTAATTTTTTACCATGGAAGACTTTGCTGAATTTATTCAATTGGATTTAGATGAAAATAATTCAACAAAATCGAGGTAAGATCGGTTTTATTTCAAATTATTTTGACAGATATTTGTTTTTCATTTCAAATAGAATCGGCGAATTCAAAGGCAATAGATCATAATGATCTTTCTAGAAATAAACCCTTGCTTCACAGCCCCGGTGGATTTTTCCCCCACAGCGGGAGTAAATATTCTTATCGAAATGCCAATGGGGAAGCTCTAAGGACTATTGCAAACATTTATTTTTTGTCTAAATCAGGAATCAAAGTTTTATGACATCATCTGCGTTAAAGTCACCGCACCAGGCTAAACACGGGAGCCCAAAGGTATCACCCATCGATTACAAAAAGAAAAGAAAACGAATTGCGATTGAATCCGATGACGAAGATAGCGAGAAAAGCGGCTCTGACAAAGACTTCAAAGTGATTGAGAATGATGGTAAACTTTTGTGCTCCTATTATGTTTGTGAAAATTATCTTCAAGATTTTTCCAGGTGTTAGCTTATACGAGGTCTCTAGCAGACCTTTTAATTTACACATTCACGCAATTTCTTTTGAAATTCATGCAATTTCTGTCCATGCAAGATTTTTCAATTCACGTATTCATGCAAATTTTTTAAAATTTTGACGCAAATGATAAGGCCCATTCACATAAACCGCTGGGACCCCTTATACGGGAATGATCCGTGTATTAACGTGTATTAATATGGATGCATACGGATACTCAGGATTATTGAAGTATTACTTTTTTCATGTTAATCTAAAGGAAATTGTAACTTGCATCTAGATTTATCGATGGGTGAGATCAAAAGTCTATTCGCCAAGTTGAGTGAAAGGTGCAACAAACTAGAAAAACAAAACGATGTGCTAGAACGATCAAACAAAGCCCTGGTGGAAAAGCTGGATAATCAAGTTGTTAAGAGGAAAAGAAAGTACAACGCATCAAATAAGACCAAGGTATGCTTAATATTAACGCCAGCAATTGAATTAAAGATTTAAAATGGGCAATGAAAAAACCATTGCAATAAAAATATTGCGAGTTTAAACTGACATTATAACGGTGTGAATAGAAATTACTTACTGTACTTCTAAAGCAACAGTTTTTGAGAGAATAATTCAATATTAAAGACTTGAACTGTAGAGATTCTTCATTCTTTCTGTCTCGGCTGGGGTGGAAAAATGATACTGATAAACATCATTAGAGCAGTCGTGAGACAGGGGTGAAATTTTTTGTAGCTTAAATCTGGTAACAAGTTTTATAGATGGACATGATGACGCTGGCCTCATGTGGTTGTTTAGATTTGCAAACAGTTTGGCAATTGACGATTTATTACGTAAAAATTGATCTTGTCAGCTTAAAACCTTGAAAAATTTATTCGTGTATGAATAACGAATACGATAAGGCATATGAACGAAGAAAACCTGCATCTAAATTAATGACAATGATTTTTTCATAGCGCCTGGTTCGACAGCAATACAGCATTTTGGCAGAAGAAGAAGGGGAATGGACAATTAGCAAAAAGGAAACGTAAGCTACTCATTGTTTAAGCTAATTTTGAATTAGTAAAATTTAAAAGTTCATTCATCATTTGCGCATTTTTAGGTTGACATCTTCATGACTTTTCGTCCCTGTAAAATAGTACGTTTCTCAGAAACCCTGGTATCAAAATCAAGGATAATCCAAGGATATACTTTGGACAAATCAAGTACAAAATTAAGTACACCTTGGGAGCAAAAATCCTTGGATATCAAGTACAAGAAATCAAGTACAATTAAGGATAATAAAGGACTTTTTGAAATGGGATATCCATATTTTTAATCCCGGGTTATCCAAGGTTATCCTTTGATTTAAAGTCCATGGTTGTACCAGATTGTACCAGGTTTATTTTCGTTTTTAAACAGTGTTATCCTTGGATATCCAAGGTTATCCCTGGATTCTAAAACCATTAACGTCCATAAAGCATCTTTTAAACGTCTTTCAGATGTACCGATTTATAAAAAGTTTGTTATAAGAACCAAAAATTGATATCAGTTCTCCTTGAATATCCAAGGTTATCACTGGATTTTAAAACTATCAACGTCCATGAAGCATCTTTTAAACGTCTTTCAGATGTACCGTTTTATAAAAAGTTTGTTATAAGAACCAAAAATTGATATCATTTCCTTGCATAAACAACCTTCCCTATGACTATTGTAATGTTGTCAACATCAGATATAAATCCCTTTCCATAAACTCAGTGTCTGTAATAAATGAGGACTTTATTGTGGGGAACTGAAAATTGTACCCCTCTACCAAAAATAAGGTAATAAGTAATCAAAGACCTGGCTATTTAGCTATTTAGGGGTACTTATTAGGCACATCAGAATGAAAAGTTTTATCCAAAACCAGTGTCATGAGCCCCCCCCCAGCGGCACCCACAATCACGCAATCATGCAAAAAAATTTTCTCCATCACGCATCACGAAGATCGCTAAAATTTGTCATCACGCAAAAAAAAGCGAAAAATAGCCCAAATCACGCATCACGCCTCAAATTTTTGCCCTATCACGTGTCACGCCAAAATCTTGATCACGCCATCACGCCATAAAGATCTCTAATCACGACATCAAGCAAACCGCTGGGGGGCCTCTTTCATTACAAAGGAAAGTCAAGGTAAAATTAATGCAAAATATACCTGAATTGAAGTTCAACTTTAAGCAATCAGGGACCGAGCCAAAGGAACAGTGATCAAGTCCAGTATCAATAATTTCGATTTGAATCTTTTTGAATAACTTGCTCAAATTTTTAATCACATTTTAAAATTTTTATTTTCATCATTCTGAAAAGAAAAGAAATTCAATTAATATACAGATTTTTGTTATAAATCAAATTTAAGACCTGTTTTGACCAATAGATTTGAGACAAAAAAATAACTTTTCAAGTTTGGAATCATACAGACAGAAAATAGAAGTCTTGCAAATTAAGAGCGTTTAAAGCAACAAAATACTAGTACCAGATTCTTTAAAAGTTTGTTAAAACAGATATGATGCTAAAATTAAAAAACAATGCTAAATAGATAAAAGAAATAGTTATAAAGAGAAAATAACAAATAAAAATTAAAATAGGAAAAATATATAACAAGAGAATGAAAGTGAAAGAAATATGTATAGAATAAAAAAATACAAAGAAATATAAGGGCAATCAAAAAGTGAGTACTAAAAACAAGATGTAGAACAAAATATTTACAGCAAAATGGACCTATAGTAAGGGTTTTTCATCAATAAAATAGGAAATATAAAATATTACTGTATCATGTTGGGTGATTGTAATTTTTAAATATTACATTGACCAGTTAAAACGTTGTGAAATTGAAAAGTTTAAATATAGAATAGATAACTCTGCAGTAACAAAATGAATATGGGGTGGCAGGAATAGGCTTCTAATGATTAAAATAATAAGAAAAAGTAGTCTCTGGTAGAGTAATATAGTTTTAAGAATCATTTTTTCACAAGAGCTCTTAAATTTTCAAAATTTACTTATGTCTTACCAAAAGAACAGTGTTAACCTAAAAATGGAAATAGCTCAAAAAATAACTGAAAATAATTCTCAATTTTTTGACGGCCTCATTCTTGAATTGAAGGCTCTAACCACAACCTTCAAATGATTTGTCATCTGACTGTGCATTTTGGAATTATTTTCCCCATCCGGAAATTCGTCAGGAAATCTTTTTCTGATGTATTCTATAAATAAAGTCTTTGAATTAATATAATATAACAATCTTTATTATAATCTACACAAAAGCACAAGAGTAAGCAGGAGTAAGGCCAAAAATAAATAGAAATTGCGCTGTCCAACAGATATTCTAGTTGCTAAATTAAAAAAAAAGATACACACAGGAAGCCATATAAAGTGGTGTGTGTTTATTCAAGTTATTCTAATTCACAAAATCATATCTTTCTTGTGCTTAAAAAAAAACAGATCTTCACTCAAATTAAAAAAAAACTACTCTTACTATAAATTATATTCATTCCATCAGATGGTAATGCCCCTCTCGCCTCTTTATTTTTTTGACTTGCCTGACCACAAGGTGTACAAGAAATCATTTCTTGTTCAGTGAACACAACATCCATCATCCGGTTTATTCCACCCTTGTAATTCACACAAGTTTTACCAATCTCTTTGACTTTTTTCTAAATAAATAGAATGACAAGTTGACAAAGATTTGTTAAAAACGTTATAATTAGAAACATTTCTGTAAATGTCAATAATAATTATGTTAATGTTGACTATCAACTATTTCCAAATTGTAAAATTTGCTGTGAAATAATTTTATGTTTTTTAAAACTTACAATTTGCTCCTTTGACAGTTGGCCGTAATGTCCATCTACTTCTTGATCAGGATTCTTAAATAACAATAATTGTTACACATTACCAAGTGCAATATGGGAAAATTTTTTGAGATTTTGAGACAAATGTAACAAAATAACAAGATTAAAGTGGCTATTTACATTTGGTCTGTTATCGTTTTGGCTTTTCTCCATCAACATATGTACAACTGTCTTCAGGTTTGAATTTTCATCTTCAAGAGCCTTGACCCTTGCTTGAAGACCGTTGACAATCTCGCACAAAGATGTCAAGGATTGAGAATTATACATTCTTTGGTTATTGGTAACAGAATTTGATGGTGTATTGTTATTTGAATTATTCCAATATCCATAATTGTTGTTTAATTCATTAACAAAGCCAGGAGACCCAGTACTACTGGTACTACTCTCTAAAAAACCAAGTGGGTTTATTCCCAAAAAATTATTAGACGTTGGAGTGCTGTTTGTAACTTGCTTTTGTGTTTGCTGTTGCCAAGGTTGTTGTTCAAAATTATTTAAGTTAATTGAAGGCCTTGGTAGGCTATTATGGGCTTTTTTTCTTGGCGAAGTCCTTTGAATGGGCTGTAGAGTGGTAAAGTTTGTCTTTTCAGGACTTTTGGTCATCGAAGGTATCAGGTTATGTTGTACCTTTTCATGACCTTGTGTCTGTCTAGCCACCGTCGTTCTCTTTGGTGAGGCAGGTTCAGCTACATGATCGCTACTCTCACATGACACTTTGTTGGGAGACAATGTGCTGACATTCAGTAGCTCCTCGTCGTTTTCTGTATCAGAGTTAACACCTTAAAAAAAATAGCTATTTTTGTAGTGGCTGAGACACAGTGACTGTTATGGTTCTCCTCAGGATGTTTGGGGTTTTCCCTATTTTTGGGGTTTTCAGCTTTTTTCTGTGTTTTTCTATTTGGTCAGTGTTTTTCTGTATGGTCAGTGTTTTTCTGTATGGTCAGTGTTTTTCTGTATGGTCAGTGTTTTTCTGTTTGGTCAGTGTTTTTCTGTTTGGTCAGTGTTTTTCTGTTTGGTCAGTGTTTTCCTTTGTTTCCAGTCTCTTTTTTGTTTGCAGCTTTTGCACGTCTTTTCAGTATCCAAGCCATCATTAATTAAGTCTAGTACATTATAGTAGCATTTGTTTATATATTGTGACTTTATTCTGTAAATTATCAATGTTAAATGTTGGTCTGTAAATTGCACATTTTTGTTGTGATGTATCAAGTTGTCGGTAGCATTGTCATCTCAATGTTGTCATAGTGATGTCATGTTATGTTATTGTATTATTTTAGTGTTATATGTTACCTTAAGAGAATGAATTAATGCGAGAATTAATTAATGCAGAATAAATTAATGCGGAATCAATTAATGCAAATTTGAAATTCCGCAAAACTTAAAAAATTTCGGCCATTCACCATTCGCATTAATAAATTCCGCATTTTTTTCTAAAATATTGCTGATTTTGGAGGTGTAAATCCCAAATATTCATTTTCTGGACTCCAATGCATAAATTAAGCACTTGTATTCCCATATTTGACATTATTATCTTACTTAAAAAGCGCCCAAACTAATTCCGCAATTCCGCAAAACTCCTTAAAATGGGCCTTTTCGCATTAATTTATTCCGCAAAACATATAATTTTTTGGGGGTTACTCGCATTAACTTATTCCGCAATAATTAATTCTCGCATTAATTTATTCCCTTAAGGTAACTCATGCATACTAATTGTCTATCATCTTGTGAATGCACTGTTGTGTAAAGTCTTTTGGATTCATTTGTTACATACTTGTGTATATAATATTCATATAACATAGAGAGAAAAATTCAAGCAGTTTTGAGTTTAAAACCATCTGACAAAGTATATTTTTATTAATTCCCCTTAAAGATCGAATCAGAGAGCATCAACTGCACTTTCAAAACAAATAGTAAAACTCACTGGTTTGTTCGATTGGTATTTTAGCAGCATTCAATTTTTCTTTCATCTGTAAAAAAAAGTAAACTCCTAGTCCTTTAATCATGCATATCTTTAAGTAAAAAAAAACAAACCTTTAGGATAAATTCCAATCAAAAACAAAATACATCTATTGTTCAAGTATAATTCCCTTATTCGAAGAAACAAAATACCTTTTTATGCTATAAAAAAAGGGGAGAAAACTCAAAAAAGAGGCTACTTTCAACTATAAAAGTTTGAACAAAACCTGAGCTATACAAAGATAATTTACAAAATGTATTTACTGTTTTTATTTCAGTCATAAAATCTTGGTGTGTTGCTTTCTGAGCATCTGCATTAACGTTCACCTTGTAAAATGGAAATAAATGAATGACTGCTTCAATAATTCAAAACTGGTGTTTTGTTTTTTTATACCAAACTCTGAATGTAGTTTTACAATGTTACCTTTTTTTTCTTTCCATGTTTATCATCTGCTTTCACTGATACTTGTTGATTGCCCTAGAAAAAATGAATGAATGATTTGAAACTATGAAGTGCAAAATGTGGGTTTCATAAATTTATTAAGTATAAAAATCTTACTGTTCATCAGTATATTTCTATTACAGGCCTGACCTGGCATGCTCTCGCACACGCTGACACACACGTAAAATGATTTGCAACTGCTAAAATATCACTCCTAAAATATACAAGTTTGAACAAAACCCTCTTTAGGAGTGCTAATAGCACGTCATAATCTGTTATATATTTTTCATAGAGTGCTACTTTAGCACATGCAGGCTTTGTTCATGGCCATAGGTCTGCTATTAATTCATTTCTTAAACAAAACAAAATTTAAGCTTGTTTTCTTACATTTTTCTTTTTGCTTGTAACAGTCTTCAGAATTCCAGTGTTATTTTCTTTATTCTCACTCTGTGATAAAAAAGATGCTATTATTAAAATATAGACGCGTAAAAACAGAAATTTGGCTTGAGCGAAAATTAAAAAATCTAAATATTCAAGAAGGATTGTGATCATGATTACTTAATTTTGGAAACAATTATTATGGATATCATAATGAGATCATATATATGGATCTGATATAGATAGATAGATAGATATGCCCTCCGATGTATCGGAATGGGTCCTACCCACGGTGGAGTAGGAATCACAGCGCAAGCAGACATTGCAACCCTGCAGATGCGAGCTGCCGAGCCATGGTGTATACCACGACACTCGAACTACACGGGAGAACGGATGTCCTCGCAAGTGTAGAACCTCCTGAGTGTCACGGCACACCACAATGTCTGAAATATCTACCCATACTCTTGTATCAGAGTTATGGTACCCAATTCCCCTCACATGGCATGGGTTGACCCGGGCGAAGGAACATTCACTTGCCAAGTGAATCGTAGTGCCACGGTGGGTATCGAACTCGAGCCTCCTGATATTGATCACAAAAATAGCAAATTTACTGGGACTTACCTTAGTTTCAGAAAATGAATCTTGGCATGAAATTCAATAATTTGTACGTTAACATAATTTCTATTGAAGAATATTTTCTTACTAATTTCTGTTTTTTTTCTTTCGCTGACTCGTCCTCATCATCTGAGTAGAAAAAAAGAAATAAAAAGTGCAGGAGCAAATGCAACACTGAAGTCCAGCTTAAAAGAAAATTTGAGTCATAACACATAGCACAAAATCTTTTTATTAAGATTTTTCCCTGCTAATCTCTTTATTTCTATTGCACATCTCAAATAATCTTACCATATTCGTACATGTTTTCTGATTTCTTCTTTCTAGCCCTTTTTCCATCAATGGCTTTTTCAATAAAGATATCCACTTTTGGGAGTGTAGCTTCAGCAGCTCGTTTATTATCTGCAATGAAAAAACATACCCTTCAACTCCTGGCTACGCCTCTGACAGAGCTGCTATTAGAGGGCTCCCCCAGCGGTCTGCGTGAATGTGTGAATGGGCTTTTTTGGTTGCGTGAATGTGTGAAAATTGAAAAAAAATTTTGTGAATGCGTGAATTGAAAAAACTTGCGTGAACGTGAAAATCTACTTTCCGATTCCGTGAATGCGTGGGGGGGGGCTCATTAAAAAACTTATACAGGACTCTATCATAGTGTGCAAGGGGGTTCCAGGTCCCACCTGAAAATTCAGGTCCCACCTTATCCTAAAATTCCCAACTTCAGCCCAGACTCCCAGATCCCAGCTAAGAATAAAAAAAATATACTAATTCGAGGAACAAAACAAAATTTCTTTACCGTAATATGAAGATGCAATATATTGTTCGTCAATATACGATTATGATTGTTAAAAATAAGAGCAAGAATATTTCTTGCGTATTGTTCACATTATGTAAGTCTAGTTTTTATCATTATTTTACTGTGGTAATTATTCGTATATGTATAGTTCCATTTCTTACATTTTGGTGCTTCTCAAAATACCTTATTAATTACACTCATATAACTACTCATGTTATTAATGCGAATTGCTTACCTCGCGTTAATAACAAATGTTTAAACAAAATTCGAGCCGTGGTTATTTTGAACCCTGCCTTTCGCGTTAATAAATTCTCGCACTCATTTTAACCGCGTACTTTTACTTGACTAGTTATATAAGTGTAATAAGGTAATCAAAAGTAAAAAAAATCATTCTTAAAGATATTTATTCACACATCAAATGACCTTAATAATAAAAGAAAAGTTTAGCATGGTAAAAAATTATTTATGAAATATATAAAGAAAATATATCATAGAATGTTTTTCCAAAACACCCAAAGTCCCACCTAAAGAAATTAACTCCCACCTTAACTTGTTTCTCCCACCTAAAACCTGGAAAACCCCAAATCCCACCTGAAAATTTTCGACCCAAATCAACAAAACCCCCCCCACTATTCTGGGGGGGGTGCACACTATGTCTATGCGGGTGAAGTAATAAACAAAACCTAAAGCAAATGCCGATATAGAAAAGGGCTTTATAGCTGTCGAAAAAAATTTCCAACATTACTGGGGACTGGGCCATCAACTCAGCGAACTCAGGATTTACGTTTTAGTTTAGAAGGTGAGGTCGCACAATGTCAATGCGAACAACATATATGGTCGCCTACTGTAATCAATAAAAAACAATTGCATCTATCTAAAAAGAGATCGATAATCGCAAGCAGCCCAAGCTGCATAGTTCATTTGTTTTGAAATTTTGCTGCTTAGATTGGTCAGCCATTTGAGGGCGGGCTATGCATGTTAGCCTCCACTGATGCAAGTTACCCGATCTCACAGTATCAAAATCTATCATATAGCTATAATTGAGTCACAAAAAATTGTGAATCAGTGATATGATCAGCCAGGGGATCGATTGGCTTTAAGTTTGATAGAGGGTACCGTGAGATTGGGTAACTTGCATCAGTGGAGGCTAACATGCATAGCCCTCAAATTAATGACCTGGCTGGTCATTAAAATACAACTACGCAGCTCCACTCACAGCTCTACTCTACCATTTTTGTTTTGATTTAACTTTGTGTTTTAATGACCAGTCCGGTCATTTATTTGAGGGCTATGATGCATCATGTTAGCCTCCACTAATGCAAGTTACCCCATCTCACGGTACGTAAAATAAAAAGAGGAGATTAATTGAAAAAAAGAGCAATAATATACCATGAAAACTTTTAATTGTGCCTGTGGATATGACATATTTGTTGGTTGTTCTTTCTTGGACAATTGGATTTAAGAATCTTCCTTGGACTTTACTTCCAATCTCTTTCACTGCACCACCTTCCGTCCACAACTCCTCCACTTTTGCAGACATTTCTCCACCATCATTCCAGTTTACTACAGCCCATGTTTGCATCTTGATAACCTTTAGAAATCAATGTTCGATGAATATTTATAACTAGCATGAATTTGAAGCAGGTCTGCTAGCAGCGTGATAAGTAGAAGAAACGCGAAGGTAGTCTCATTCGGTTGCCGTAGATATTTTCTTATCACTCTTTATTGTCACACGAAGCGTGCATTTATGACTACGCTTAATATTGACGTATTAATCGCGCGGTGGTACAAATAAAATAGTGCGAGTCAAAAGGGCAATAAGCAAAATGGCGTCGACTCGAGAGTAGCGTCACAGAAGTAAAGTCACAAATGTTTTTTGAAGATTTTAATTGCAGTTACAATGCTATTTCAAAAAATCCTTATTATACCTTCGAATACATTGTTCAAGGATTCATATTTACAAAGTTTTGTTCATGAAATGCATGGTGATGTATGTATAAAAGTTGGCATATAAATTGACAGCTTGGTAAATCGTGTGTTTTGTTTTTGATTTAAATAAAAGTTCTCACAGTCTTTTTACGCCCCTTGACAGCTGACAATTATGCCAGGCTAGACTTACCTATTTTCTCTTTTCATTCCTAACAATAAATTGCTTGTCTGACACATATCTAATACACTTTATTGACAGAATATTTCCATGCATGTTTATTATACTATCAGACTATAGAGCAGCGAAATCTGCAATAAAAGCAAAAGTGGTCCTTATGGTCTCTTCTTCTCGGTGGCTTCCGGAGAATACGCTCCATCGGAAAGTCTTTTTTAAATTTCGACTAATGAGATTGCTGCGTATAATGAATGTCAACGACTGGCTCTCTGATTATTGGCGCTAAATGACGACCAGCAGTATGGATTTCGTGTAACTGACGTCGCAAAAGATCTTCGGAAGACACGCAGTCATGTGGTGCTGGCATACTGGCGCAAAAGATGACATTGAATTTTGGATTTGACGTACAAAATTATTCTACACGGTGTTAGTTTCGGCCCCCAACCATATTCTTCAAACTTTTTCTCTCTGTGATCTAAGTGCTCTCTTGCAGGTTTGGAGCAATTCCGTTTCAACTGCACACTTGCTTTGCTATGCTGTATTTGTAAAGCAGATGATCGGCCACACACAGTGGCGCACACTGAGTTTTTTTCTTTACGGCTGTTACCTATATAAGTGTCCACACAGCAAAGCTAAAAAGTGGACATTCATCATCAGGTCTTTGAATTCGCAACCTAATGAATGCACATGTACTTTCTAGCTTATAGACCTTTTTTCAAAGAGGCCACCCTGTTGTATAATTATGTAGTCCAGCAGAAAAACAATGATAAAACCATGCATAATTATTACAATATGCATGATACAGTAATTATGCATGGTTCTATCATTGTTTTTATGGCTGGACTACATAATTATTCAACAGGACGTCCTCTTTGAAAAAAGGTCTATTGCCACGCAGACACTTGTATATAACAATCGATATGACCGTGATTGGATGCTGTAATAAAATATTTGACGCTTTCATGAGCGTTTGTGATGGAACAAAATAAAATAATCTAAGTTTTATTTCCAGGGGTGAATGATTTTTAGTTTTTCTTCAATTTCTTCAAGTTTGCCAATCCAAGGAGTCTCATGAAAGCTGCTAACTTTATTGAAAAAGAAGAAAAGTGGCGGGACTTAACATACGGATAATGGGCCTTAGGGCCTCTTAGTACCAAATATATAGATAGTTAGATAAACTGCAATTTATAGTATTTAGAGGGATAAACTGCAATTATATATTATGTATAAGGTCTTTTGATATCTGTCGGGATTGCATGTTAATAATGTTTTAACTTTTCCATTAAAGAGGTTTTTTCACCATTTTCATTTTTACAGCTTTTCTAGCTTATATCATCATAATGGACTCAAAAAAAAAGTTTAAATATGATATACCAAAAATAAAAAATAAATACATATGTCAAATATGTTTTATTACATCTTCGAATTCAACATAGAGAGACATATGGACACAGTTCATGCTCCATTAATGTCACAAGATGTGAAAAGTAATACTGATAATGCAAAAAGCAACCTTGATATTTCCATCAATGATTATGATGGTGATTGCAATAATGATAAATTTAATGAAGAGCAAACAAATGACTCATTGGATGAACAATCTGATGTGTATGATGCATCCCATTCACATTCATCCAAAGAAACTGCTATATTGGAAAACAGTCATGACACAGATATGTTCCAAAACAAGGTCATTATTATAAAAACTCTACACTGAGACCTTACAACCTCTAAAGAATTGTGTGTACTTTCTATGATAATTTAAACCTTTACAGCAATTTTTCTGAATCTCTTTGTTTTTGTGTTAGGATGGAGAAGGATTTCATTTGAGCGCAAAGGATTTATTACAAAAAATGAAAGAAAGTATGCTAGCTTCAAAGGCAGCAGACTCAGGTTAATTTTTTTGATCATATATAACTCTCCTTTTTTTCACAGGTCCCGTACTTTAACCACTTCTGTTTTGTAAATATATGTTACCTACAGACTACAGTGGGTTGAAGAAAATCTCGGCTGTAGGTTTTTCTGGGTTTTTAAAGCGTTAAGATAACATTTTTATAAGGAAATTTTCCTACAATAATAATGGAATGCTAATTTTCTTTAATATTTAGATTCTGATATTTCTGATTCTACCTCTGATGTCACTACCAGTGAAAGTGAATCCAGTGATGATGATACTCATTCAGACAGTGATCTTTCAGATTATGAAGATGATTGGCTCTTTGATGAGTCACCAGGACATTCAAGGCTAACAAAGAAAGATCACGCTGCTATAATACTTGGCCTTGCTTTGAGGCATAACTTGTCCAACGAGTGTTTAAAGGATATTTTATTTGCTCTTAAACTTCATTTGCCTGATTCTAATCGAAGTTTCTTGAATCAATACAAAGTGAAAGCTAGTATTTCTGGGATGAGCAGTACACTCAAATTTATCGAATACTGTGAGAAATGCTTTGCATTATGGCCTGAAGATGAAAGTGTTTCTAAATGTCCAAATACTTCCTGCTCTGGGTAGGTGTCAAAGAACTTTTTGAAAAACAGTTTTATTTACATTAAATCATGTCTGGTTTCTCTTTTGTTTAATAAATGCAAGCTTTGAATTCAAACATTTTTACAATATAGTTTCATCTTTTTAGCCAGCGATACAGAGGAAACCCATTGAAGAAGGTCAAAAAGAGTTTTATTTTGACATCCTGCTTAAAGGAACAACTTAAAGCTATTCTTGATAGTAAGTTTAGACTGGCAAGCAGAAGCTTTTTTAAATACATCAGAAAAATGAAGATGTTCTATGGTACTAGCTAGACACTTGAATTGAACTATATTTTATTATTTTTTCATGCATACATAATTTAATCCTACTCTAACTCATTACTAACCTTTCGTCATTAAACTCACTCGTGTGTTGTTCTAATCAATCTTCAATATTGTTGATTTCAAGGAGATGGAATGTGGGAAAAAGTTCTTAATGTAATAAAATCAAGGGAAAGTAACAATGGGGACTGTATAACAGATGTGACTGATGGAAAAAGGTATAAAAGCTGTTTCTTTTTATCATTTTATCCAAATAATAGCTACAAAGTGGAAGTGAGAAAAAAAAAATAGACGTTTTGACCTAAATGTCATTAAATAAATTTTTGTGTTTTTTTAGATATAGGGAGCTCTGTCAGCCTGGTGGTGTACTTCATGGAACTGAAAATCTAACTATAATCTTTAATACTGATGGTGTTGCCTTGTACAAATCATCGAGAATAGAAATATGGCCTGTGTATGTTGCCATAAATGAAATACCAGCCAAAAGAAAGGTGATCCTTTTTCACTACCTTCTCCTTCTTTCTTCTACCTGCTTCTACATCAATTAAGATTTTATTTTAGCCTTCATACATATTTTTACTGATTTATTTTATTTTTTATTTATTTTATTTTATGACATTACAGATTCCAATGCAAAAATGTTGCTTTATGGGGTCTTTGGCAAGGGAAAGGTAAACCACCAACCTATGCCTTCACGAAGCCTTTGGTAGAAGCATTAAGAGAAATTGCTATTGATGGTAAGGTTATGCTAGTGAAATTCTTCCTTTGTCAGATTTTTCATATGTATTCATCATCATCATCCTTCAATCTAGGTCTTTGAAGACCTTTAGGTCGGAAACATACAATCATCCATTCTGCCGGTCAGAACAGTTGTCATATGTATCAAACAACCCATTTAAAGTGTGCAATCATTAGTGGTATACTTTATGAATTTATTTCAAAATTGTGATGTTAAAAAAAGTTCATTGCTTCCTGTTGCTTCATGTTTTCTAGTTTTATTTGTATGCTAGACATGAAACTGTTTTAAACATCATTTTGAAATAAATTCATTAATTTACTCCACAAAGTTATTGAGCACTCTTTTAAATGGTGTTCGGCAACAATATTTTAGTGGCATACTGCTTAATATATCAATGCTTTTTGTTAGGATTGATGTTAACTAGTGGCAAAAGAATCAAGTTCTACACCCTAATATCAACAATGGACTTGATTGCAAAAGCGCAAATCTTGTGTATGAACCAACATAACGGTTTCCATGGTTGCTCAACCTGCCTTATCAAAGGAGTTCATGAAAACAATGTTCAAGTATATCCATATTCAGAAGCAATCGATCAGAAGAAAAGTGCAAAGAGAAATGATGAGAAGACTTTTAATGACGCCATAAAAGCCATCTCATCAGGACAAAAAGTAACTCATTCACATTTAAAGTATTATCATATCCTTTAGCTTGCTTTTCTTTTTTTATCTTTCATTTTAAGTATTTTATTTAAAAAAGACATAAGAGTATTATTGTATTACACGTAATCTTTTTAGGTCAATGGTATCAAAGGGCCATCTTCCCTTCACCTTATACCAGAATTCAGTATAACAGACGGTGTTGTCCCTGACTACATGCATGGAGTTTTATTGGGTGTCGCAAAGGTCTTAGTTGCATGCTGGTTTGACCCCTCAGAGCATAGAATCTTTTATAAAGAAAACAGGACATACCCAGAATATTATATTGGACACATGGTATGAATTTAAACTAATGAAAATTATGTTTTTCTCAGATATCTTGCTTGCCGCGAGAACAGTTTTTTTAATGTTCTAGCTAATTAACCTTTGTACACAGTCATAAGAGACTTTGAATTTTATCTAACTATATCCAGATTCATGATGTAGATGTACGATTAGAAGGTATGAGGCCAGTGGATTATATATCACGCAGACCAAGACCACTGTCTGGAAACCTCGGACATCTAAAAGGTTTATAGTAAAGTACTTTTACAAAAAATGATAAACTTGTTCTTTTAAATTCGAAATTCCTAACTACTTTTATGATAATGGGTTTCAACTTCCAGTTCTTTTATTTTCATGATGTAATAACATTAGATCTTGAAAAAAGCAACTAACCAAACTATTCATGGAAAAAATGATTTATTGTGCTTTTTTTGCCTACATTGTATCATTATTATGTTGTTCTAGCTAATGAATTAAGAACTTGGTTACTGTATTATTCGCTACCCTGTTTGGAAGGTATACTTTTGCCAATCTACTGGAATCACCTAGCGCTGCTTGTAGAAGCAACACATATTTTGCTTGGCGAAAAAATCAGCAAGACAGATTTGGAATGGGCAAATGATTGCTTACAACTCTTCTACAAATATTTTAGTGAATTTTATGGTATGATTTTTAAAACTCATTTGCAAACCTTTTTTCACCATAGAAAGCTCTCTTCTATTTAAAGCATTTTATAAAAATTTTCATTTTTGATTATTGTAATGACTGAATCGTTTTATTAATAGAAAGAAGAAAAAGTGGATTGAATATCCACAATTTGATTCACCTTCCACTTTATGTTGAGTACTGGGGACCTCTATGGGCATATTCATGTTTTGGTTTCGAAAGCTTGAATGGATCAATTATTAAGCAGGTCCATGGAACGAAAAATGGTAGTACACAGGTAATTCTATAAAGGTCACGTCCAAACCGTACTCTGTCCTGTCCTGTCAGAATTTTTGTATTGAAAACTGACTTTCTTTTAGAATTTTGGTTGTTCTCATTTGTTGTTGTTGATATTTAATGATGTTAGATACTCTACAATTTGTTTCCATAGATCATTAAGACTTTCAATGCACTCAAAGCAATCCATATCATGATGCAATCACAAAATACCAAGGAAATTGTGCGAAATGCCTTGTCATCCATGCTTATGAAAAATCGTAGGTTAGCAAATTATTTATGTCTTATCTTTGTAAGTATCATAAACTATATGCACAGATTTCAAATAATCAAAATAATGTTTCTTGATTATTTGAATGTATTTTTTCTACATTAGAAACACAAATTCCTGGAAAGCTGTAAATGAAAAATGTTCTGTTGGTGGAAAAGCAATGCATCTTGATAAGCAAGAACTTGAAAAGTTCAAGTTGAAATCACATTGTAAAAAATATTTGCAGCTTAAAAAAAAGGGAGTTTATTTCACCTCATATCAGTACAAGCGTGCCGTTAAAACGGTTAACTATTTTGCTATGTGCCACAAGGACGGAGAAAAGGTCATTGCAAAAATTCACTATTTCGTTGTTGATGATGAAAAAGTATATTTTTGTGCACAAGAAGTACAAAGAAACAGTGAATGGAAAGTTGTTCCACAGTGGAATCGTAGTTGCATCATTAGAATCGAACCTAATGAAAGGTTAGAACATTTGATTTTGCTAATTCTTTATTAAATTTAAAAAACCAAAATGATATGAAACAAATTTAAATTATGTATCCTTTGTATTCTTTCTTTACAGTGCTCCACTGTTTCTCGCACCATCAGATTTCCTCAATGAAAAGCTATTTTTAATGGATGGCAATTTGGATTTTATGTGTGTTTGCAAGATTCCTAACACAGTTGAAGGAGATTGATATAACAAAGATGTGTTCTATTGGATTTTTCACTAGACTTTTGTAATCTTCTAATTAATTTGTAAAATATATTGGTTGTTTACTTGTCAATTTATCATAATTTTCTATAAAAAATGAATATTATAAAGACGGGGATCTTATCATCATTTTTCTGAGCCCTTTAAACTAATAAGATCTACATCATTAACTGTTAATAACATTTCAGGATTCAGAAGAAAATCCAAACGACAACCTGTAATATGTTTCTATTCTTTTTCAGCAAAAAAAACTAGAAAAAAAACGGTAAAATAAAATTGAAAAATTTGCAAGTGAATGAAGGAGAGATTAAGCTTGTCTGGACAGAAAGTTGTAGTAACTTGCTTGTATAAAGGAAAACATCCAAACAGCATCTAGAAGCAAGTAAAATTATGTTTATATCCTATTTTTCTATCTTTTGTCTGCTAAAAATATAGCAGCCAGTTTATTTCACACATAACAGGGAATAAAGTTTAAAATGTCCATGATAGTACCTAATTATCCCTATCTTTAATTTTTCTAAATTAAGTTTTTCTTCAGGAGATTTAAGGTGTACCGAATTGTACTTGATTATCCCTATCTTTAATTTTTCTAAATTAAGTTTTTCTTCAGGAGATTTAAGGTGTACCGAATTGTACTTGATTGTACTAGATCCTATCCAGATTTATCCCTGGTTGTACTTTGTTTGAATTTCTTATCGTTTTACTGTCCTAAATTATCCATATTTTATCCCTGCTTTTCTCAACATATATCTTTTAAAAACCAGGGATAATTAAGTACACCTTGATTGTACCTAATGTACCAAGTTTTGTCCAAAGTTTGAATACCAGGGTGTCAATTTTGACCAATAGATTTTTTTTGACGAGTTTTCAAACGTTTTCGTAATAATATTTTATGTTCACTGGAGGGTCTTCTTTTCAAAAAACCAAAAATTTTCGAATTTTCGCAAATTTTGATTTTTCGATGACATCATCGTTTGATGACGTCATTTTGCCTTATTTCCTTTATATCTCCTAATATATTCATTTTCAGATATAGGTTGTGACCTTTTTCTTTGTCAGTTTTTCATGCTCTTTCGAATGAAACAAAAATTTTTCAATTGTGACGTCTTTTTATTTTGGTTGCCATAGTAACCGATGACGTCAGTTTCCATGGCAACGGGTAGTCACACCCGGCCCCACCTTTCAAATTTTGATCTTCTACATTCAAGGAACAATATTCAATCATAAAATCCCTTTGCACAAGCTGCTGCACACGGGAAGACATAGTGGCCTCTACTATAATAATGTTAAATACCCCTGTACATTTTTTTTTTTGGAATAGCCCAGGGCAGGGTACATCTAAGCTTTAAATTTCAGACAAAAGTCAAAATTCCCCATAAGACACTCTGAACCATGATAAAAATGAAATAAACACAGTAAAAATATAAAAAATCAAACCCATTATGCTGGAGTTCTGCTCTGGTGGTTTTAGTGCAGTGTGATCAGTCTTGCTAGCGCTGTGGACGTCTACCATATTTGTTTATGTTCTTATTTGCTGATTACAAACCGGGGGTTGCACCTCATAATGTGATAGAAATCGATAGAAATGAGAATATGAATATGAATATATTTTGATATTCATTTAACCTTTTGAAAGTTTCTATTTTAACGAAAGAATTTAGTTAAGAAATAAATAGTATTAAAAAACCGTGTCAAGATCAAAATCAAATTTCTAAAACTGAACAACTTTACCCCCGGTTGAGCTAACTTAAATAATTGCGCGGGAAAGGGGTCTGGGGAAGACAAAGCTGGCATTGGAAATTCCCGGAATTCTAAAAACCTTTCCGACCGACCAACTAGGGCCCGTTTAGACTAGTATAGTCGTTGAATGAAAAACATCACACCGGAAAATCTTACTAGAAATGTAAAATCGGTCTGAGATTTCAGTACGCCCAACGTTTGGTACACTCACGCTTTTTTCATAAGAATGGTGTAAAGTAAATCTATTTCTTTTTCATCATGAATATTCTTAACTTTTTTGGGAAAATCTTCCTAAAATATTCTCATCCTAAAATAATCATCCGGGAAAATGTACATATGTACCCTTCGGATTCATTTATAGAAATAGATAATACTCTTACAGTATATATTCTTAGGTTAGGGTCCTAATTCAGACTAGATTTAACATTTAGTTCATACGTCTCAAGCATAAGATGACATTTTTTTGAAGGAGTGATCCTTACTTGGTGGGGGTAATTGACAATTTATAATTGAAAATGCTCTAAAAATGGCATTCTTAGCATAAAGTAGCAAAATTCCATGATGGTGATATTCTTAGCATATTTTTAATTTTTTGGCCATGTTCATCATGGACATTCTTATAAAGTGTATTCTTATAAAAAAAGCATGTACGGTCCAAATCACTACCGTGAATATCATCCCATATCTTCCGAAGGACTTTTCTGTTTGCCTTGAAATTTAACAAACTTCTTAACCTAAGGTTTAACTACCACTGGTGTAAAAATGAACGTTAAAGCATAAGTAGAAAAAAAGCTCAATTTTTACAATCGCAAATTTAACCGCTAAAAATCGCGAATTTTTCAACAAAAATACATTCAAATATAGCGCTTTCGATTCTCTGAAACATGCAAAAAAATTCCATAATTATATTTGACTATCAAAAGTTACAGGCATTCTTGTTTCCACTGCCAATTATATCTGTACAGACTTTAGTCATGTTTAACATTGCATTAAAAAAATAATCAAAAATACAACTACATCATTACATAGATAGTTCTAATAAATATAATGACCTTAAAAGATTAACAAAGTGAATATTCGATAAACAAAAGGCATAATGGTTAAATTTATTACCGAATTTTAATTCAGGAGCGACCAAACATTAACCGGAAATGGCGACAAGGAACAACCTCGATATAGTATTGGGTTATCGAGAATGTCTCCAGAGTGGTCCCCGTTCTTTGTCGAGGTTACCTCAGAAAGTTTTCGAATTTTAAATTGTGCTAAATGTATTTAATATAAAAGAATATAAATAGATGGATTAAAAACCCAATGAATTTCCTAAAGGCAGTATTATACACAAGAAATTGTGTTTTCTGTCGTATCATTATAATTTAGTTTTGACATCATAATCGGCTTGAAGAGCTTCTTTCGTTTTCAATGGAATTTGCTCGATAACCTTTTGATGGTCTTTACCCAAAGAGGCAACTAATCCTCTCCAGTTGACATGAAAACGTTTCTCGACTGCCGCATAGTCAATTTCATCTCCTAAACCATCAGTCACTACTCCACCCACTGACCGTAAGATAGCTTCAGGGCCACAGGAGTCCCATTTCTTAGTACCTCTTTGCGGATAAAGGTATACATCTGCATTGCCTTCAATAACTTGCATCACTTTATAGCCACTACCACCCGCTTTCAAAACGGTGGCATCTTTAAAAGACGCAAAAGTTTCTTTTAACGAATCACTCCAATGTGATTTGGAAGTGATGAGATGAAAACGGTTTGGATCTTCAGGTTTTTGTTGTGTTGATTCCAAAAGCCCCTAAACCGACCACACCCCAAAATGTACGTCCAACATCTTGTTCATAAAACGGTTGATGTATGACACCAGCGATTGCTTTGCCGTGAGCCGAAATGCCAATCAGTACTGTGACGTTCTCAACTGATCCTGTGGAAGTGAACAAAAAGAAAACAATATCAGTGATAACTTCCAATATGCAAGATTTTCAGGCTTTAAGGTTTTACGCAAAGGGAATCGGTCGTATACACTATTCGTATACATGAATCATTAATATATTTGTATTGTTTTTTGTCTGCTTATCCTCGTTGCAAAATAATAAAAAGTTTCTTATACAACGGAGTTTCTTTAACTCGAACCTCTTTAACCCGAAAGTCTCCTTAACTAAGTAGAACAAGTTTGCTCGTCCTTTCCTGTAACGATGCCTTATCAACCTTACTCCATAACTCCTTTCCTTATCTCGACCAAATTTGTGTTCCCCGTGCGTTTTCGAGTTAATGGAGACTCCACACTCCACAGAAGAAATATAGGCTACTAACTTGCGTAACCAGGGGGTATGTTCTATGCGGATGGCCTTTTCTATTTTCTTTCAAATCTATAAAAATGTTATCAACGGAGAGACGTAAACACGTTGCATTATTTGAATGGTGAATTTACCCAGCTTTGAGACATGCTTATAGCATTTTGCTTATTTGTTTAGCAAATTTTGAGCCTCGCATGCTTAAAACATTAAGATTATAAAAAAGTTTCGTAGGATATCAGGTAAAATTAAGATAATATACTAAGAAAGTTCAAAAGTGATAGTACAAAATGTCTTCATTGCATTTTATCATTTAAAACATCAGACAGTCTTTTATGAATAAACATGAAAGTTTTATGAATTCAGGAAACTTGATAATCTTAAGTATTTAAAGCCACTATCTTAAGACTTTAAAAAAAATAACAGTATATAATGCAATTCGATAAGGAAATCATTGTACTCATTGTGCCAATACAAACTATTATAATTAAATTATGTACTGTGATGTACTTTATTAATTGTTTTAGACTATTTAGACTAATAGTTGTTTTGTACTTTTGTAATTTCATATACTGAATAAACAAAGGTAAACAACCAAAAGTACCTCTTTTTCTATTTATTAGTTGACATTGTCTTCACTGCCTTCATTCAAGCGCGTATTAGACAGTGAGAGGGGAAAGAAAAAACACTCTCATAAGTTTAGTCAAAAGGGCAGTTACAGATGGCGGACTCAACTACAGGGGGAGATATGTTGGATGGGCGACCTTTTGTCACGAAGAAAAATGCCGATGACGGAACAGATTTACTGAATTGCTTCAAAACCAAAGAAGGAAAATCAGGAGCAGATGGAGAAGATAACCTGAAGACATTGCTGTATGCTAAAATACAAACGTTTCCCCCTGAAATCAAAGAAGGGGAGCTCTTGATAACTGAGCCTGCAAAATAAACTGGAAGGTTTTACGAGATAAAGGGAGTGATGCCACGTGGCATACTTCTTTTGATTAATTGTGAATATTTTGATGAACGCTTGGATACTCCTAATAAGAAATACAAAAGACGTGTAACACCTTCTACCCGAGAAGGTACAGAACAAGACGCGACAGCCTTGACTAAGCTATTCAAGGATTTGGGATTTGAAGTTGTTCGGCTTGATAACCCAACAAAAAAGGAGATTGGAATGTTTATGGAAGACATGGTAACCGAGGAAAAGATGAAAGAAAATTCTGTGTGTGCATTTACCATTTTGAGCCATGACGGTATAGAAGAGGGGACTGTCAGCACAAAGGACAGAGAAATTGAGATCAAAACTCTCGTCCAATATTATAAAAAGGAGTATCTGGCTGGCAAACCAAAATTTTTCATTATCCAGGCTTGCCGTGGTGGTCAATATATGCCAGCGATTGATGGCGGGAGCTCGAAATCACAATATGGTAGTGATGGTGGCGATGTGACAGATTCTGGTCCTCGTCAATCAGAATTTAGCGATCAAGATCAAATCAATAATCTTGCCTTACCAAGTGAAGCTGATTTTTTGTACGCATATTCAACACCTCCTGAATACCTGAGTTGGAGAAATGAAAAAGACGGAAGTTGGTTTATACAGGATTTGGTGGAGGTATTCAATGATAACGCTGATAAAATGCACGTTATTGATATGCTTGCCGAGGTGAATCACCAAATGGCAGGTCGTAAATCCGAGAAAGGTGACCCAAAGAATAGCGGAAAGAAGCAAATTTCATCTTGTACAACACAGTTAAGAAAGACATTGTTTTTGCTTCCACCTTACGAGCTGCTCCGAGAGAAAACAGAAGTCAGACCTATTGGCAAATAAGGACTAATATTCTATGTTCCATGTATTTTTCTTCAAACGAATTCATATACATAATAACTTAAAAACAAAAGCAAAATATTTTCGAATGAACAAAACTTTTTTCGTCCTATTTATTTTTTGCCGATCAACCTTTGAATTTAGTTCAAATTGGCCAATGAAGGAGATTATTTCACAATTATGGTACAGAGTCCCACTTTTCCAAATATTTTAATGGGACAAATTTTCGCAAATTTCGCGGATTTGTGTGCCATCCGTGAAATAAAGTCCAAATGGAAAATTGGAGAGGTCTTTTTCGCGAAATTATTACAAAATGTTAACTGACATCAAAGAAAGCGCTAATAATACGTATTTCAACAACCAGTATGTATAATTTGGCAGTAAAAAGACAAAAAAATCATGAAAAAATATTTTCTCTTGATAATGCCATTCGCGAAATTAACTCTCCACGAAAAAAATCCTCCCATTACCCAAAGTAGCTAATTCGATTCCCTTGAAAATCGAATTAGAGAGCGTCAACTGTAGTAGCATCTCTCTAAGTGATGTTAATGAGTGATAGTGAAAATGTTGCCTTATGAATTGAATTCATCTATGATTTTATCGGAAAGATTCATGATATGTTTACTCTTGACTTTATTTCCCATTTCAAAAGGTGATTTACAAAATTTGGATTTTTATATCACACCAAGCAAGAAAGAAAGTTTAAGCATTCGCAAAAACATTTTTGGTAGATATACTTTTGAAGTAATTTATAAAATAGTTATAAGAAATCCAAAGAAATCGGTTGACATGTAAAGTAATTCAAACCCTGATGTTTGAAAACCTTCTAGCAGGGTTACTCCTCAAATATATGGTTAGATCAGGTTAGATTCCATTCTAAACGGACATTCATTTTTTACTTGATGACAAAACACAGAAAATTGATTTTAAAAACTTAAATGTTTTTTTTTATAAGTATATATACAAAAATCCAAAAGCTGGCTCGGAAATGCTTAGATCGAGAGTTTTACAAAGCTGAAAGATGCTTTAAGGGATGCTTATCTCTGTTTGCGACCGCAGTCGGAGGCGACCCGAAGGCTACTCTTTCGATAGCTATCTACACGAAGGTAGGGGAGTGCGCCACTCTTTCTCCCTGGATTTCTCCACTTACCCTTGATCCTTCTCTTAATTGCTGAGCATCAAGCAGAGAGGCATCAAGTACCATTTTGGAAATTTTTGGTATGACCCGGCTGGGGGTTGAACCCACAACCTTGCGAACCGTAGCCGGATGCTCTACCACTGCACTACAGTCTAAGGGATGCTTATATGCTAAGCAAAATGTTAGAGAAATTTCTAAAATTTGTAAAATTCAAATCAAAAACAAAGAAACTCTCTGAGTCTGAAGGCTCAAGGTAATAAGCGCAATGCTTACAAAGACAATAACCATGTAATCGAGTAGTCGAGTTATCATAAAAATCAGTGTATTTTTCTTTTTAATATTCCGAAACTAGACTTTCTGAGAAGATTTCTGGGTAAGGAAGCAAGTTCAACATAATAACTATGAAATTTTCTCAAATCTCTAGTGGTCAGGCGTTATGTCAAATGAACTTTATAGAATGAGATTACGTCATGTCACTCGGGTCTTAAAGGTTCAAAATTCCAAGAATCGCCATACCTTCAGTGAATTCTCGTGTTGCGTCAAGAGGATCAACCCAAACAATCAGCTATACGAATAAAAGAACAGAAAAGGGTAAATCATCTCAGAATTTGTCAAAATTATCAAAATATTGAATTCAAATAAATAATATTTTCAGATTGATTTTGTCGATACAAAAAAGTTCTGCATTCTATTTCGAAGTCTGAAAGAGTGATCCAAGATTTATGTAAATTCAAACTGCTAAGATATTATCAAAAATTGATAAGTATTTTGCTCAAAACGTATTTCCTTTATTCATGAACGCCCTCCGATCAGCACCGCCCTCTAAATTTGGATTCTATATAAACCATCTTTCCTTTTAATGTTTGTAAGAAACAAGATAAATCAATTTAAACAGCTAGCCTTTTCTATTTTTTAGCATGAAAGGTTAGAACAAAGCAAAGGTACGCAGGAAAAATTTGGGTTTTCGTTTGTTCAAAATATATCTTTCGAATTTTGAGCATGGCTTTTTGAGGAAATGTGATAATTGATAATAGAAAGCAATATAAACGCTTACGTCTTTTATTTGAAGGTCTTTTAGACTTTCTGGACATGTTTTCCCTATAACTTCATGATCTATTTCTTTGACTACTTCATTTTCTTCAATAGAGTCACAGCCTTCCTACAGTAAGATTATAAAGAAAAAAAGTTAAGAAATCGTAAATGGATAAAATAAAATGTCTTGAGGCGTAGTGGTATAGTGGTAATTGCCGTTGCCTTCTGTGTATGAGGTCTGAGTTCAATTCTCACTGCAATATTGCAGATTTTTTTCCTTCATTGGACGGAGACCTGATTTAGGGGGGGCCTACGGGATTTGCGATTTCCGAAATACTGAATAATTTTGTCAAAATTTTCGAAATTCAATAAAAAAATACTTGCAATTCCGATAACGATTTTTTGGGTAATTTTCCTTGTTTTGACTAATTTTTCATCAAATTTGATTTTTCATGTATGAATTCCGAAAAAGGGGGATAAAAACTTTATAACACCGAAATTTCGAAGCAAAAATTCATAGATTTCCGATACTGAAACAATTTCAGAATTCCGAAATACCGAAAAAAGGGTTGATTTCCGCAATTCCGAAATAGCGTACGCCCCCACATTTAGTGGCGGAAGACCTCATGTTGGGAATTTAGATAACCCTGAACAGAGGGCAAGTGAGAAAATCACTGAAAGCCAGAAGTTTGAACCCAAAAATAAGATTTATGTGGATTACCTCTTCGCCAATAATCAAAAGGTCAGGGTATAAGTGACTCAATGAGCCAATGATCATTTTTTGCGCAGATCGATCAGCCTCAGTTTGTGGGTCAAATTCTTTCGCTGTTTCAGCCTGTTAAAGGAAAAAACGATTATTAGCAGACTATATTAAACAAGAGCAAGCAAAGGCTATATGGTTAAAAAGAATTATGTATAATGCTTTTAGGGTCATTACATTGTCTTTTCAATGCTTTTCTAAGAATCTAAGACTTTTTCTTATACTGATGCCTTATAAATTATACGGACTCCTTGTTCATCTGCAACCCTACAGTCCCTAAAAACTTACAAACAAATGACAAGAAAAAAATTTGAACACAACTTAAGTACAAAGCTGATCAGTCATGATTCCAACCTTATTTTTCCTATCACTAAAAAGGGTGTCAGAATCAAATGTGAGATGTTGACATTAGACCATTAGACTGTACTTCAGACCAGATAGCTGCTATGGCAGAATTAGACAAGGTATATTAACAGTACAAAGAAATTACAATGGCAAAAGGTGGATCCATGGAATGAATCATAAGTAGTTTAGACTAAAATTCCTATGTCAAGATTACGAGAATTGGAGTGCGAGTCGACTTTACTTTTGTTTTCAGTAGTTTCATTTTCAATTTCAAGCCAACATATTAGCAACAGGGTGCTTACCCATAGTTACAGGGTTTTGCTGTGTAAACAAACAAACATAGAAAATTTAGCAAATTCCTAATTTTGATTTTAAACCAATAAAAAGTAAAACTTTTCTATGTTTCACTTTTTTGCATCAATTCTTCAATAATTAAAATATTTTTAATTCAATGATTTTGTACGGGAGAAGACATAACTTGGACCCCCCCCCATATAGACCCCAATATGGACCCCCCTCAAAAATTGAATTGTATCATGGCTACCAAATGTTTAATTTCATATACTTACTATTTATTTGTATTTCTTGAAATAAAATCATTTCATTATCATAAAATAACTTTGAAATTATGTTTTAGAACAGTAGGTCACAGGTGTCATAGAAATGACAGGTCATACAAATTACGGACCAGAAAAATTGTAACGCGCTCATATCATATAATTTATAACATGAAAATAATATATGCAATGGGAATTTTGTATACAAAATGTGCTATTTAGAAAATTTCAATGACAAGTCATCAATTCCAAATATTGACAAAATGATACTTAAGTTATGTAAATAATGACATTCTCACAAAATATGAGGGGTACCAAGGGTATAAAATTTTGGCGGGGATTATATTTTGCAAATTTTTGCGAATTTCGCCTTTTTGGCGAAATATAATCGTAATAACTAAAACGTGAAACGTCAGAGAAACGGGTGGAAATGATATGGAAACGGGGGGAATCGCCCTGGAAACGGGGAGAAATGACAGGGAAACTGGTGGAAACGACATGGAAACGGGGAGAAACGATTGGAAACGGGTAAACAACCAACAGTGAACAAAGCTTCTGTTGTATCATTAGTCGGTTCCCTTCGTCGCAAACGCCGGTTTAGCAAAGCCCTTAGGATGATAAGGATGGTATTGTTGATGCTCTCAAACTTTATTTTTAAGGGGAATTCGAATAAGTTTTCATCAACCACGGGAGTACATATCATATCGTAAATATCTTTTTATGCTTCAAATGGAATAAGAGATAGAATGGGAATTCTTCACCAGAAATAGTAAATAAATAGTAAATAAAAGCTTAGTAAATAATAAATCTTTAATTGTGAGAGTTTCTTCAGTAAGTTTGAAAGCGGTTTCACTTTAATTTTTTGATCGAAAACGGGAACTTATTGACTTGAGCAGTAAAACGTCAAATTGAGAGCGTCAATATATTATCAGTGTGTAAGAATGGAAAATATTTTAAAAAATGTTGCTTGCTGTATTTACGAATTTGAGGTCGACATGACGCGCCTTAGAAGACCAAATAATAACAGCATTTTCAAAAAACAATAAGATTTCTTGTTTTAAAACTGCACAAATCCCTCTTTCATACTCGAATCAACCCCTTGGGGCTTGGCAAAATAAACTCGCCAAGGAGTAGATAAGCTGAACGCATCATAAGCCCTTTTGATAGTAAAGGAGAAACTATAGACTGAATTAATCCCAAAGAAAGAACAAAAAATTACCACTTAAAATGGTTTAAAACTAAAGATACTCCAGGGGAATAAGGCGGGTTTGTGGAGGTCAAAATTCTTGCAACGTTACAAATCATTTTCAAAAGCTCATTTTGGGCTCAAATGAAGCGTTTAACTAATTAGAATAAGATTCAGTCTAGGCAGATGTTTTATCATTTTTGCGTAATTCGCAAAAATCCTCAATTTTGCGCTATTTTGATGACGTCATAAAATTTGAAATTCAAATAACTTTTGATAGAATCATCAAAATAATTTCAAACTTTCACCAAAGATGCATTTCAATGCAAATTTTCAAAAAATTTCAAAAGATTTTCAAAATCTTGATGACGTCAGCATTTTTAAAGGATTTTAGTTTTTTGCCTTAAAAGTGATGACGTCATCAAATTTCATTAAAAACTTTTTTTTAATTCTAAAAACATTAATAATATGCAAATTATATATTTGGTCAAAATTTGAAATTATTTTGATAATTGTATCAAAAGTTATTGGGATTTCAGTTTTTATGACGTCATCAAAATAGCGCAAAATTGAGGATTTTTGCGAATTACGCAAAATTTCAAAATGAAAAAACATCTGCCAAGACTGAATCCTATTCTACTTAGTCATACGCTTCGTTTGAGCCCAAAATGAGCTTCTGAAAATGATTTGTAACGTTGCAAGCATTTTGACCCCGCCTTAATCCCCTGGGCCCGGTTGTTCAAAAGTCGATTAGATTAAATCCCGATTAGCGCTAATCGCGATTAGATTTCGATTAGTTAATCCCGGCGATTAACTTCCGTTGTTCGAACGTCAGATTAACTAATCGTGGACATTTTGCCTGTGTTTTCAAAAATCTTAATCTTGACGTCACTTTTCGAACGTTTTCAAAACATTCGAAAATATTTTTTCGTTCGAATTTCTCACTTCAATGCAGTGACTTCACTCTTTTTGTAGGAAAAAGCTTCTTAATCCTCGTTAATCCTGGGTCAGAGCAGGATTAAAAATAGGCTGATTTAATCGGGATTTAATCCAGATTTAAGCTTAATTTTTTTCGAACAACCGACGGTTCTGTGCTAATCAGCGCTAATCGAGATTTAATCGAAAATTAAGCTAATCGGCCGCTAATCCACTTTTGAACAACCGGGCCCTGGAGTATGACAAATTTTATGTTTTGTTACGTCATTTGGGCTCTAAATGATGTCATCGAATGTGTAATAAACTTTTCACTCTACTGTAACTATTTCTTCATTGACCAAATATATGCTCATGATGATTTCCGATCCAATAAGGGGTCAATCATTGCTTAAATCCTTCTCAAACTCTAGATATTGTATTTTTCAGTTTTTGATGACGTCATCGGACCTAAGATGCCTCAATTTGAATATATTTTATTTCGAAAGTCTCTATATACCCACTCTTACCCCTCCTAACTTATCTTCCATTAAAATTCTCAATCCAATGAGGGGTCAACGACCTCCCAACTCCTTTTCAAACTCGAGATATCGCATTTTGAAGTTTTTCCCAAACTTGTGACGTCATTGGGTCCCGTTCTAATGTTGTCAATGACAATTCAAGAATTTTGGAATTTTTGTGGTCAACGGGTAGCTTATGCCCCAAGGGTCCCAAAAAAACAAAAAACATCAATTTTTTCCACAGGAAAGTGGGTTTTTAAATTTGCGAAAGGTTTGCACTGCAACGACTTTTTCATAGATTACCTATATCCGTATACTCTAACGGTTATGCGAAGCCTGTGATAGACGGAGATGTATCTTAATGCTGGGCTAGCGTTACATAAATTTCCGTATCGTTTCCACTAGTTTCCACCCGTTTCCACCCGTTTCAGTGTCGTTTCCACCCGTTTCCGTGTCGTTTCCACCCGTTTCCGTGTCGTTTCCACCCGTTTCCGTATCGTTTCCACCCGTTTCTGTATCGTTTCCACCCGTTTCTCTGACGTTTCACCTTTTAGTTACTACTAAATATAATCCCTTGTGGAAACTTTCAAACTTTCATCTCTCGCGAAATTCACGAAATTTAATCCTCACGAAAATTGAGTTTTTGACGCTAAAAATTCTTTCAGCTAAGAAACTCTATTACTTGAATATCTCTAAATTTGAATAAATTTTCATTCCTCGTAGCCGTTCGAGTTGTGGAGACTCTATCGTAATCAAACTAGTAAGGAAAAATGTGAACATCTGAAAAAATTCGGATATTCGCGAACTTAAATCTTCGCGTACAGTTGAAATTAGTTGCAAAAATAAGTCCCGAGAAAATTAAATTATTTTGCAAGGGACGCTGTATTGCAAAAATTAGTTGCCGCGAAAATTAGTTTCCACAAAAATTAATTCCATTAAGGTATACACCAATTTACAACGAGATGTTTTTCATGCCCAATAGGATGCTGGTGGTGCAAATGGATATAGATTGTCATGCAATGAAAACATTAAATACTCCAAGAGAGCTGTTTTAGAGATATGAAAATAGTACTTTTATTATTATTTTTATTTCTATTTTTGTACTCTTAGGTTCCAAATAAACGGGGGGGGGTTCGAATAAACGGGGGGGGGGGGGTTGGAAAATTTTCTAGATTTTAATAAACGGGGGGACCTAATTGCCGGGGGGGGGGGGGGTTGGAAATTTGTACTTCTGAAACCCAAAAATAAGGTAAAAATAGGCTAAAATCAGGCAATTTAGAGCAAAATAAGGGGCCTTCTCTTTGACAGCTGAAAATATTCTTAGAGATTAATAAACGGGGGGGTCCTAATAAGGTCCGGGGGGTTGGAAGATTTTCGAAAAATTAACAAGCGGGGGGGGGGGGGGCGTTTATTTGGAACCTAAGAGTATGAACAGAGCATTACATAACTTCAAAAGTTTTGAAAGAACGTGTTTCTTCCACGAGAAAGACTTTACCTGTCATTTTCTTGACAAAGTGACACTTTTCGACAAAAATATTGACAGGGGACTTAAGTGGGATACCTGCTTTCTTACACTAAATATTTTAACTGTACCAAATGAGATGCCTTTGATATAAAAAGATAAATAGTGTGAAGAGGCAAAGCCTGGGAAGTGCAGTTTTAGAGATACAATTTTCATCAGGCCGACCCTAAAAATTTCTTTCTTTTCCGGTCCACCGACCGGGTGAAATTCTTTTTCGCTGTCACGCGGCTGTATTTTTTTCATAAAAACCAAATAGATAACAGATGAAACTTTCTTCTTAAAAACCTTTACTCATGACTCATTCAAACTGTTACACCGTTCCTATATAACACTCTTCAAAAAGTTTGTTTATTTAGCATGCTTTCTGGACATCAAAGATCAAAGGAATAGTGTTATGCATATTAAATGAATTTATTAGAATGAAAAGTTAGTTGATTTATAGTACAGCCTTTTCAGTGAAAGAGAGAAAAAATATAAAGACAGAATGTGAGGCAACACTAATAGACAGAGAGGTGATTTTTTTCTTCCTAATTTTTTTTATTAGAAATCATGGAAAGGACCAAAAGAAATTTTTTCCTGGCCACCCGCATGACTTTTTTTTCGTCACCTAGTGGACAGGAAACGAAAATTTTTTAGGGTCGGCCTCAATTATTCTTTTGTCCTTATGTTGACAAAATGACTTATTTTTACAAAATAATGATCAGATGGTCAAATATAAAGCTTCTTTAATTAGACAGGCAGCTGACGACATCTAAAATCTGGACGACTTTGGGACAAGCGTCGAGTTGATTTTTCTTGTTCCCATATATCTACTGATCCTAAAAATTTTACTTGGCGTCCGAAAATTCATTTAACGGACATGTTCGGTAGTAATTTGTCAAATGATGACGTCACCACCAAAAGTGAAAATTTGATTTCAGCATATAATGATATATATATATATATATGTATGCAGTGCTGACGAGTCCTAATAAGGACGAAATGCATATGCTGCTCTGCCACCCAAATCTCCTGAAAGAAGATAGTTGGACAGAAATTCTTTGAATTTCTTCACATATATATATACCATTCGACGCATTTTTCGATCTAGATTCTAAATCACGTATCAGGTTCAATAGGTAAAAATTTAGATTTCAAAAGTTATGACTTAAATTTGACATGTGATTTTGGTCAATCATGACCCGTCACCCTAAAATGTCAAATTTCAACATCAAATCAAACAAAAAAAACAACCCACCATTCGAAAGCTCGTCAAAAACTATATAGAAGACAATTAACGGGTATATTCCATTTCTCAGCCTAACTCGAGAAAATTGAGATCGTAATTCCTTATAAAATGAGGCATTTTTTTCAAAAATGACGTCATAGAAAAGCTACGGACCTTAATAACTTTTCGTATTCAAATTTTTACTTATTGAGATTGATTTGATTTGAAATCTACATCAAAAAACGCTTCAAATGGTATACAAAACTTTGAATTTTTGCAACATCAATTTTTCACTTTTGCTTATGACGTCATCAATTAATAAATTATTCTCGGACACGTCCGGTAACTCAATATTTGTCCCTCGAATTTTCACTTATTCACTTTTTTTGATGTCGTCAGCTGCCTGTCTAAATCAACCAAAATGCGTTCTCCCCATTTTTGAGGGGGTCCATATAGATAGGGGGGTCCAAGTTATGTCTTCTCTCGATTTTGATTTGTATGGCACTTTGTTGAAAAGAACTATCTCTCTCATCAAATTCCCACTTTCTTCAGAGAATTAAAGATAAAAAATAGTTTACACCTTAGGATTACGGATTTAAACAAATAAAAAAGGTGTCATGAAGGGTGAGATTTTACAGTTGTGCCCGTCGTGCAAGGCACTGAGAGGCCACGGGTGAAAAACAAAGGGCTGTTATGAGGCAATCTGGGTTTCATTTTGTCACAGATTTCAATACAAATTTCTCAGAGGGACAATGTGTTATGTCAACTTGTCAGCATTGTATTGTTGCAAAGAGAGGATAAAAGAGGCAGAGACTAGTCTAGTTTCTAATCCCTAAAGTTTAGACACTGCTGATAAAGTGTGGTTATTGCGAAGCGAATTTAATAGCGAAGCAGTTTTGCTATA
>NW_027103695.1:1789-3540 GCF_902728285.1 Clytia hemisphaerica | reverse complement strand
TAGAAGCAAGCGTCTGTCTTTTCTTTTTGGACATAGGAAGACGGGAATAAGTCCTTATAAAAAATAGAAATTGCCGCAGGAGAGTGATTAGACATAAAGCTCATTGCAAGCTTTTTGACCCAATTTCGATCTTTCCACGGAGGTAAAAGGTTGGAATTTTCCTATTTCTGCGACCCCCGGGGGGGTACTAGGTTTGCGAGGTGACGGGTATGTCCGAGTCGAAAATCGAAAATCGACCCTTTGAGAGACAAAATTTTGGTGATTTTGGGACCCTTTGAGAGACTTTTTCCTAAATTTTGGTCCATTTTTTCCAAATTTTGGTTTGATTTTCACCAAATTTTGGTCAAAATTCTTGGAAATCGTGACCCTTTGAGAGAGAAATTTTTGTTTTTTGTGATTTTGGGACCCTTTCAGAGACTAACTTTTGAATTTGTACCCCTTTGAAAGACTTTTGAGGAATGAGAAAAAAGGTACCCTTATGGCTCGCACATACCCGGCACCCATTTTGCCTAAGTACCCCCCCCCCCCCGGGCTGCGACCCTTAGTAGTGGGACTACCGTGAGTATCACAGCGCGAATAAATTAATATTTTCTCTTTGAAAACTTGACCCCTGATACTCAGGGTATAGTGGGACTGCAATTTGATTTTCTGATTTTTCCGACCCTTAGTAGGACTTTGGAAATACAAAAAGGTACCCTTAAGGGTGGTACCCCCCATTTGCCTAAGTACCCCCCCCCCCCATCCTGGGGTAGGTAGAAAACCTGGCCCACCTCTCTGGCCCGGGCCATATGGCCTACCCTTGGCCTACCCTTTGGCCAACCTTACAACTCAAAAAAAGATTTGATTCTTATCATTCTGAAAATCTGCAAACCAATTCTGAGGTTGGACTTTGGTTTTTCTGGCATTTAGAAAAACAACGAGACTGAAATAAACAAAAAAAAATAAAAAGTTTTGAGTCTGCATTTTATACACCTGACATAGATTAAGGGGACCCCCGGGAGAGGGTCTGGTTAAGTCCTGTACGGGTGCCAAAAACCCCCGTAGCGCTGTTTCTTCAACTTTTCAGGACTTCGGACCCCTTTTTTCGGAATCTTCACCCAAAAAAACATAAAGTATCAAAATCTGGCGAAAAACTTTGACGTTGACCCGAACCCGACTCGAACTCGGGATCCCTAGTGCAAGAGCACAATGCGCTACTATTAGGCTGACTTCTATTGAAATAAATTAAAAAATTTAAGGGTCTTATCCCTTGGTCAGATAGACAAGACCTACGTTAAGAATATTTCACCCTCAATTTTGGCACTTCTTAAGAATAATTGACCCTCTCATCCGAAGTACACTATTCTTATAAAAAAAGCGTTTAATTCTTAGAGCATTTAGAAGATTTGACCAATTGTTTGTCGTAAAACGGCTGATGCAATAACGCCAACGCGCTTTATGATGAAATCATAATGAAATCCCGGGGGGGGTACTAGGGCAAAATGGGTTACGGGGATGCTCCGCTGGTCAGGGTACCTTTTTCAACCTCCACGAGTCCCGGGTAGGGTCGCAAAAACACCAAAATAGAAAAATCAGTCCCTCGTAGGGTGCCTTTTTTTGGAAAATTTGGGGAAAAAGTAGAAAATTTTGAAATTTCAGTCCCATTCAGGGTCACTTTTTTCGCAAATTTCGAGTCCCACGTAGGGTCCATTTTTCGAACCTGAGCGGAGCACCCCCGTCGGTCGACAAGGGGAGTACCCCCCCCCCCGGGA
>NW_027103695.1:0-1097 GCF_902728285.1 Clytia hemisphaerica | reverse complement strand
CTTTCTCCCGCGGGAAAAAAATTCAGCCAAATCTCCCGCATTTTCAGGATTTTCTCCCGCATCTCCCGCATTTCCAAAAAGTTTCCGATTTCTTGAAAAATATTCAAAATTTGAAAGAGCGGAATGGCAAAATTTCCTGAATTTGGAAAATTGGGACGTAAAATTTCCCGATTTCCCCCATTTCCGGAGAAAAAATTCTGATAAAATCGGATTTCGCAGGAAAATTACCTCGATTTCCTGATTTTCCAATTCGGAAAAATTGGATTATCGAAAAAAATTTTCCGACTTGGAGCTCTCCCGCATTTTTGCAAGGCAAAGTTGACAGCTATGCACTTGTAAACTTAAGTTTCTACCATTTTCCATTATTGTATTGAAAAAGGACCCTGTCGACGCACCAGACTGTCCGGTGTATTTGTCCGGTGGCAAAAAGTATCCTTTCGCTACACCGGACACAATAAGTCCGGTGTTAGTCCGGTGTTGCATACAGGGAATTTCGGACGTCGGACAGGGGGGGGGCACGCAGTTACTACAAGACATGATGTGTAGTAAGTGCTTTTTCAACACTTTTTTTCAGGACCACCACCCTTTGCAGTTACTACACCTTGGTAGTAACTGTTTTCAGAAAAGATTTCCAGGTACCACCCCTGTTTTTGAGTGATATCATCAAAAACATGCTCGAAATTACCCTAAATTGCGATTATTTTTCAACCTAAAGCCATTTTTGTGCTAGATTTTCTTTTAATTTACTTGGTTAACAGCTGTTGAGAACATTTTAATGATAATTAGGGAAAGCATAATTTCAAAGTTGGGTCTGAGAAAATTTCAAATTTTTTTTCGTCCATTTATAACAAAAATATTTTTTTTAACAAAGAATTTTTTCACAAAAAAATTCATTTTTTGTGAAAATTTTGAAAGTTCTTAAAAAGAATTAAAAATATAGCACTTACTACACCAAAAGTGCTAGTTTTAGTGTTTGGCACCACCCCCAAACAGCATTACTAAATTGTGTAGTAACTGTTTTCATAACTTCTAAATACAGTACCACCACGGTAGTAAGTGTCATACTGTCTTGTAGTAACTGCGTGCCCCCCCCCCTG